>NW_027095451.1:300000-501212 GCF_036850765.1 Saccopteryx bilineata
TGTTTTGGAGTATAACCTTAAAGGAGGGTGAGGATGAAGAAGAAAAATAAAATGCAACACTCATGGGTAGTGTAGTTCAAGAAAGGGGAAGCATAAGATGGGCAGAGAATAGAAGGACCGAGGTGGAGGAAATAAAGGCAAAAAGATAGAAGAAACAAACAACAACAACAACAACAAAAAATTAGTGGATCAAGTTGTAAAGTCTGTGGGTTTTTCTTGATTTTGAGAGGTTAACTTCTTCCTTTTTCTTTTCTCTCCCTCTTCCTAGTCGGTGACTCTGTACCCCAGGCTCTGCCCCTGTGTCACTCTTAGGTAGGGATTTGCAGTTGATGGGATTCTATGGCAATGTCATATAATTGGCTTTAGTCTTGCTGGAAGTAAAGGCTTGTTGGCGTTTGCAGGGTCCAACGATGAGAGAGTTTGCTTTCCTGGATTCTCTCTCCTAGTCCCCCCTTTCTGAATTAGCAGCCTGGTGATCCAGCTATAAGGCTGCAACTGCTTCTGCCTGGGGAGTAAGAGGCTCAAAGAGCTGGGAAATCCCCACTCTATCCCCACTCAGTGCAAGGCTTTGGGAAAGGCTCTGAGAGTCAGGGCCTCCAGTGTAATCAGGCGGGGGTGGGAGTCAATTGTTGTCAAGGTGACTGTTCAGCGCCTATCATTTAGTTGGACCTCTCAACCCAGGCTTTCCACACTTTGTAGCCTGTTTTTGCAGGGAAGAAGAGGCACTAGTCTCTGCTTACGACTAGTGTAGTATAGACCTTATTATCTGCCAAGTCCTTCTTGTTAGCGTTTATCCCTGAATATGGAGGCTCTATCAATCAGAAGTTGCCCCCGCCCCTTTAGCGAGAGGCACTAAAAAATATCACGCCTCTTGTCTTGGATCGCTGAACTGAGAGAGATCTTATCAATTAGAACCGAGGGTGCGCAGATTTCATGGGTTAAGCTAATTTCAGTGATTGGGTCGCAGCTGTGCTTTCGAAGGTATTTTAGGCTGCCTGCACACGCCCCTCCCCCAACGCTTGATTGTTAGCTTGAATGGCTGGGTGAGGTGCCCCGCCCACGGAGAGAATCTCCCAAGCCTCTCCCGCTCGCCCTGCCGCTGGCGGCTGGACCGCACCAGGCGCAGGATAATGGAGCCCCCTGGGTGTGCGGGCCAGCAGGGCGCCCTGGGCGCGTGGAATGCCCAAGGCACGCGCGTGAATGGGGCGCTCCGGGCACCGGTGGCCGGCGACCCCCACTCGCTGTGTGCGGGGCGCTGGGAATGTCAGCGGTGCTCAACCGGACCGGGCGCGAGCGGCTGCTTGGGGCGGCTCGCGGCGGCGGCTCGCGGCGGCGGCCTGCGGGGGCTCGCGGCGGCCGCTCACGGCGGCTCGCGGTTCCCAAGTATATGGGCTGACTCACCACAGGCGCACTTCCTTGCGGTTTGAAAGAACGTCCCTGTGGTAGCTTCCTCCACACCCTCGTCTCTCAGATTCAAGTGATAACAGTCCTTTTGCTATCAGTTTGTGTGGAACTCCGGAATGCTCCGAGGATAAATTTTTCTGTTTCTAGTTGATAAATTTGTTGTGATTTAGGGGAGAGCTGTCGGACGCGCTGCTCACGGCGCCATTTCCGTGATGTCACTCCCTAGTATATCATTCTTTTATATTTAAAACAGTCATTAGGGCAGAGAACTGGTTGTTAAACTATTTGAATTCCACCACTGGGTGGTTCCCTGGAAGACCTCACCTGGAAGGTTTGTCTCTGACCTGCCTGAAAGCGGCTTACCACCAAAAGCCTCCCTCCTCAGGGGGAATTTTTAAAAAAACAATCACAGGCCTGGCTGGATGGTGGCACAGTGGACAGAGCATCAGACTGGGATGCAGGGAACCCAGGTTCAAAACCCCGAGGTCACCAGCCTGAGCGCAAGCTCATCTGGTTTGGGCAAGGCTCACCAGCTTGGGCCTGGGGTTGCTGGCTAGAGCACAGGGTCACTCAGTCTGCTGTAGCCCCCTGGTCAAGGCACATATGAGAAAGCAATCTATTGAACAATTAGGGTGCCACAACGAAGAGTTGATGCTTCTCGTCTCTCTCTCTTCCATTCTGTCTGTCTTATTCTCTGACTCTCTCTGTCTCTGTCACAAAAAAATAATAAACCAATAAAAACAAAAAGAAAATAATCACAGTACATGTTTTAACACAACAGGTGGTGAGACAACAGATAACAGTTGGAGCAAAAAATGACTTAACAAAAAAGCTTAAAAGAAAAAGCTGAGAAATGATGTGCATAGAGACTCTGAAGAGCTTCAGCACATGCCCAGGAAACTGGAAGACCATGAGACATATTCCTGGAATCTAGAATAGAACTATTAGTGTTAATAAGTGAGTTCAGCAAGGGTGCAGGATGATACAAGATCAATATGTAAAACTTAGCTGTACTGTATTTCTACACACTAGAAATGAGTAATCAAGAAATGAAAGGAAGATAATTCCATGTATAAAAGTATCAAAAAGAATGAAACGGCAAAAAAATTTAGCCAAAGAAGTACATGATTCATACACTAAAAACTACAAAACACTGGTCAAAGAAGTTAAAGAAGATGTAAATCAATGAAAAGACAAGCTGTGTTCATAGATCAGGAAATGATATTGTTAAAATGGCCCTACTCCCCAAATTGATCTATGGTTTCAATGTAATCCTAATCCAATTCCCAACTGATTTCTTCCCAGAAACTGACAAATCTTCTAAAATTGTATAACAATTCAAGGGACCGAGAATAGCCAAAACACTCTTGATAAAGAGAAACAACGTGGGAGGCCTCACACGTGCAGGTTTCAAAACTCAGTTCAAAGCTATGGTAATCACAGTATGTTACCTGCAGAAGGCTCCAGTACTGACATCTAAATTGATGGAACAGAATTGACAGTCCAGAAATCAGCGCTCACATGTACTTTTTATTGATTTCTTTAACTAAGTTGCCAAAGCACTCCAACATGAAAAGAATAGGCTCTTCAAATGGTGCTGGGACAACAGCACATCCACATGCAAAATAATCAAGTTGGATTCAGCCTACACTTCACACTGTTTATAAGAATCAACTCAAAATGAATCGAATACCTAAATGTAGGAGCTAAAGCTATAGAACCGTTAGAAGAAAACAAGGAGTAAATCTCTATGACCTTATATTAGACCAACAGTGTCCTAGAGGGGATACTAAAACCACACACAAAAAAACAAGGAAAAATAGATAAATTTTATAAAAATATAGCACTTTTGTGCCTCAAAGGACACTATCAAGAAAATGAAAAGGCAACTCACAGAATCAGAGAAAATAATTTGCAAGTTATATATTTGATAGAGGTCTACATCCAGAACACAGAATATTGAAGATTAATATCCATGCATTTATCCCTAGTGGAATCAAAATATGGAGCCACTCTCAAGTATCCTATTTCTTCCGCTGGCCGTCCTCTCTTCACCAGGGTTGTGCCTGGGCAAAGGAGAGGAGGAGGGAGAGCTGACTCAACAGCTCAAATTTGAGGGACTTTACAGCAACTGTTTTTCCACAAACCACAATATGAGTGATTGTGTATTTGCACTATGTATCATTTCCACTTTGCATCAGTTCCCTCATTTTACAGATAAACAGTGTGCTGATTCCTCATTCATTCCTTTTTATATTTATGGGCTTACCTTAATAAGAATAAAACATGGCAGAGATTTTTATTATTCTGACAGGCTATCTCAGAGTCAAAGTTTAAAAGATACTGTTCTACAATGTTAAAGGAATCATGCTACTGTTCTCCAAACTCTACTGCAAGGCCATAGAACTCCAAACAGCAGGTTACTGGCAAGCAAAACAAGATGAAACAAAAACCATATACATCAATGGAACAGAATAGAGAGATCAGAAATAGAACCATGCCTTCATGATAAATTAATATTTGACAAAGGAGGCAAAAACATACAATGGGGTAAAGAGAGGTAAAAAACATACAATGGGGTTGAGAAAATTGGACAGATATGTGCAAAAATATGAAACTAAACTTTATGCATACACAATAATAAACTCAAAATGGATTAAACACTTAAAAGTAAGATTCAAAAGCATAAAAATCTTAGAAAAAAACAATGGCAGTAAAATCTCAGACATTTCTCAGCAATATTTTTTTTTTCTGCTATATTGCCTCTGACAAGGGAAACAAAAGAAAAATGAGTATTGGACTACATCAAATTAGGAAGATTTTGCAAAGCAAAGACATCCATCAACAAAATGAAAAGTCCACCCCTAGACAGGAGAACATATTTGCCAATGATACATCTGATAAAATGTAGAAAGAACTTACACAACTGAGCACCAAAAAAAAAAAAAAAAAAAAAAATCCAAACAATTCAATTAATAAATAACCAAAGGACCTGAATAGACACTTCTCTAAAGAGGACATACAGGTGGCCAATAGGCCTATGAAAAGATGTTCATCGTCAGTAATCATCAGAGAAATGCAAATTAAAACCACAATGAAATACTACCACATCCCTGTCAGGACGCTACCATCAATAAATCAACAAACAAGTGCTGGCAAGGAGAGGGACAAAAGGAACCCTTGTGTACTATTATGGGAATGAGGATTGATGCAGTCCATGTGCAAAACAGTATGAAGTTTCCTCAAAAAATTAAAAATGGAATTGTCTTAAGACCCAGTGCTTCCTGAAGCAAATTAGCTTTGTCCGTTTGGAAGATTTGGCCCAAAACAAAGGAGCCCTGTGCCCAACACACACTTACGGTATTGTGATGATGTTCTGAAAGTAATTGTGAAATAGTTTTAGAAATACAGCTCTATTCAAGTCATGTGGTAGGATATAAATTTATTTCTAACACCAGCTAGCTCTGATTCTTTCATTACATTTTCTGTCATTTTAGATGAACCCAGAAACTCAAAATTAACAACTCAGTGCCACCTCTATTATGAGTCCTTTTTCTTTTTCCATTGATTTGAGAGCAAGAGAGAGAGGATGGGGAAAACGAGGGAGATGAAGGGAGAGTGAAGCATTGACTGTTCCACTTATTTATGCTCTCAGTGGTTGCTTCTCCTATGTGCCCTGACTGGGGATCAAATCCATGACCCAGTATGTCAGGATGACGCTCTATCCACTGAACCACCCAGCTAAGGCACGAATCTTTTCTAACCTATCACCATTTTCTACATTGTCTCCCCAATATCTTGATACCCTTCTGTAGAGATGCTGGCATAGCTCTTGTGTGCTTTCCCATCACATCCATCTTCCTCCAGCCAGTATAAAAGTTTCTTGGGGATAAAGTCCCTGTTGAATTCTTCTTGCTAAGTCCCAGCACTTAGCACAGTGCTGACACACCATGGACATGGCACCCAGTAAATGTTTTTGAATGAATTCTTTAATATTTGTCAACTGTGTTTCCACAGTTTTTTTCCTGTGTTGCTTTCATAACTATAGTGAAACACAGACTCTTATAAGGGACTCTTGGTGTCCCACAATGCTTAGTGAAGGTGGTGAGTTTAACACATTGTACTGACGCTACCAAACCTCCTGGAGGAGGGACCTAATGAGCATGCTCTCTGCTGCATTGCCGAAAGGGAAACTGGCCCTCAGTGTTCTACCCCAAGTCAGGCATCAGCAAATGAATGAGAGAAGAGGGGAGGCCGCTACAGATGGGCATCTGCAGGAGCTGTCAGTCCAGCTGCAGACAAGCCCTAAACACCTGCATCTAACCGAAAACGAATTATGTGAAACTGGATTTCTGAACCACAAGACAGTCAGAAAGTCTTTGCTGTACTTCAACCTGAGTCTAAAATCCTTTTCAGGCCACTGAACACACCCAGTATGATATGCTGGGGTCACAGAGAAATCACAGAATTTTTCAGCTGAGGGAATAAAACCCACAATCCTTACTGAGTAGTCAGGAAAAATATTGGAATCAGGTTATAGCTATGTATTTTCTTTATGAATATATTTTTCACACAAACAGTGTATTTTCTCATGCCTCAAAGGTTCCATTGCCCAAAGGTAATTAATTCACTTCAGAGGCATATACTTTCTGAAAAACAGTGTTCTGGGTGATCGAGAAGAGAAGTGCCCTGTGGTGGGTTTTTCAGAATTTATTCTGCTTTTCCCTTTAAAAGAGACTCATGGCTGACAAATACCTGGACATTTTGCTTCAAGCCAAACCTAATTCTTTCAGTTCTATGCTGCATACAGATGAGCAGTCAGAAAACTTGCACATGAGCAGGAATCAAAGTGAAATGCACACGTGGAATTTCAAGGACCATTCACATAGCGGAGCAGCAGCACCGCTGGAATTCCTGCAACAATGCTACCTTGAATGTAATTTGCCGGGTGCCTTCTACTGCCCACACTGAGGGCCAGCACTGGGGAAAGCAGAGCGTGCCACCTCTGAGTCAGACAAGTCTCTCGGCCTCTCTGTACCGCAGTGTTTTTGAAAAATGAATGACTCTTAAGCCACCCTTTTCAGAGTTCAAACTGGGCTTATACTCAGCTAACCAATCACTGTATGATGTTTTTACATATAGCTTTTTACATGTATTCATCTTTAATTTCACTTACATTTTGTATAAAAACTGCATTCCATGCCAGGCCTCAAATGTTCCTAAGCTCAGGTTTTCTAATGAATTGCAGCTCAGATTTCTATAAAAAGGACAAAAAGAACAAGGATATTCTTTAGGACCATTTATCCTTTGGCAGGGATTCTAATTCACCTATGATAAAACAACCTCAATACCCCTCCATACTCTAAATAACTCTCACTGTGGAAAGTATTTGCTTATGATTCATGCTTTCATGTTTATGCATGTGGTGTATTAGATACAAAACAGTAAGTGCTCAAATACTTGTGTTAAGTGATCTTTATTTTTCTAGAAAGGGTTACACAACTCCAACACTATTGACATTTTTGCACTAGATAATTCTTTGATAAGGGGACTGTCTTGTGCATTGTAGGATGTCGAACAGCAACTCTGGCCTCTGCCCACTAGGTGCCAGTAGCGTACCTTCTGTTCTGACAGCTAAAAATGTGTTTGGATCTTGTCACCTGGGCGCAAAATCACCCTGGTGGAGAACCACTGCTGTAGAATGGTTCATTCTGATCTGTGAGATAATTCTGACATTAATTTTTGCTACATAAAAAAAGAATTTGCTACACAACTTTAATATCTTTCTAACAAAATTTTAAGCTTACTTTAATTACTGTAACAAAGAGGTTTACAATTAAGTTTTATGAAAATTCTAAACATAATGAAGATATATTTATAACTTACAAATGCTGCAGAAAAGGAAGGGATTCAAATGTATTTTTTTCAATGAACCGGATCTTATTGCATGATAAATCTCTAGAAAAAGTAAAAGAGATATTGCCTCAATTAGCTACTAGATATCTATTAGTAGAAATAACTGGCAAAGGTTAAAATGATAATACTGAATACTTAGCTGTAGTCTAAACTCTGAACAGAATTGTGATCTGAGCCTTCCACAGCCCCTAACCCTGCCCTCACCTCTCATAAGTGTCTCACCTTCATGATCATCTTAAATAATATATACAACTATAGATCTTGCTAGATTGTGAAGGTGATCTTTTCTAAGAGCAAAAGAATTAACTGGATGACCTTTTGTGGTCTCATCAAGTTTAGATTATGAGCTCCAAGTTTTTATCTTCATATATAATTAAATATTTCTAACATTAAAAGAACTGGTCTCACATTTACACACACCTTCTTAGTTTAGTTGTTTTTCTAGGTCAGTTCAATACCAGAAGAAATAAAAAATGCCAAGTCTCACATAATTGGAAGGAATTTACTCTTCTAATTGAATCAGAACTTTGAACTAATTCAGAATGATTCTTTCTATATTAATCAAAATTCAATTTTTTACACTGCTTTACTAATTCATAAATTTAGTTGCTTCAGTTGTGCAGTTCTGGGACAGCGAAAAACCACATGGTGCTGGATTTTTCTTTGAAAACACCCACTCTTGTCCATCGGTTCCAGCTTAGTCCCTCCCTTCTCATCTGGACGGTGTAACTGTCTTCTGACTGGCGTTTCCATCTCTAGTCTCTCCCTTTCTAATCCATCCTGCACAGTCACCAGATCAACTCTCCAGAGTGGTTCTCAAGTGCTAGCCAGCAGCACTCGGGAACTTATTGAAAATACAAATTCTCAGCCCTACTCTGGACAGACTGAATCTGTAACTGTGGCGGTGGAGCTTGAGTTTTAATTCCAAGTGATTCTGTTGTAGGCTGGTTTGTGCTAGAGTGCGGGTGTGATAACATGGTAGCTTGGTGTATTAAACTTGGCTTGGCTTCCAAATCCTAGAAGATCTGGCTCTCATCTCCTACTCTGCCTACTTGTACTCTACAGGTACTCACAGTATTTTTTCTTGTTTTGTCTTTCTCCATGCTCCTGTTGCAAACTCATTCTACCCAAGATGTTCGTCTGATGATCCCCAAGGACCCTTCAAAGCAGCATTGCTCTAGTAACATCTACACTGCTCCAACCAGAAGTCTCATTTTCCTCTGCTGTGTTCCAAAACCAATCTATGCCTGTCGTGGCCCATATGCATTTCTTCTGTTTAACACACTTATTTATGTATCCTATTTCCTCTGAGCATGAACTCTTTGAAAGTATGAACTAGGTCTTGCTCATCTGCATTGTCTATGATGTTTAAAATTGACTCAAGAACATATGCAAACTCAAATTTTGTACAATAACTGGGAAGTAGAGGGAGGAAACTGTTTTTTAAAAAATGCAGTTTTAATCCTTCACGGCCCCCTCCTGTGTGCCTCTGCAGCCTTCCTTCTCCATTGAGCTCTTGTGCATTATGGTCTGAGCTTATGCGTAGACTTTCTTGTAAGATCATGACTTACTAGAAGGGTAGGAACCCTGTCTTACCTTTGTGCTGACAGCACTAGGTACAGTGCTCGGCATATTTTTATTCTGCTTATTTACAGATTGGCATTTTTTAATGAAAGAAAATACTTATGCTAGCGTGAAATAATTAGCTTACCATGTATTTCACAGTAGATGTAATGAATGACCTAAACTATTTAGCTGTTAGTTACCTCAATTGTTTCTCTTCATTCAATTTGTAAGGCTTGGAACCAGAGGACAGCGATACCCACTGACCAATATGAAAGTGGTTGCCCCTTGAGGCTGGAAATGTTTGATAATTCAACGGACTATTTTCAGTGTAATGGGAGGCTCTTTATACCCACTTCCCTTTAGCCTTCTCCATTTGCAAAAAGAATATTTGCTAAAGAGCATCATTAATTAGTTTAATAAGAAGTAGTGACATACATAGCTCTGGATGCCATGGACAAAGGATAAGCATTAAGTTTTTATAGCAAAAAGCATTTCTTTATCTCTACATAGATAGAATTGCTAGGCAAGCATTTCTTAAGACAGGAGGCTAGAGAGATTTGTATTTTGTAATAAGCGAAGTTAGAAGCATTTCTAATAGGCTCACTTAGTGTAAAAAATTCTCATTATATTACTTAACCATCATTTTAAACATTTATTTTTCATACTGGTATAACAATTCCTGCACTGAAATCCTTAACACCAGTCTGTCCTCTTGGTAACTTATCATGTTCTTTACCAGACTCTACATAATTCATCTGCTTAAACATTCAATATGTAAATGTTGTTGTCTTGTAAATTAAATTATCAAAAAATTCTGGTTTAATGGCATTCAAGTTAATGTAAGTGTTGTATCTTTTCTTGTCTTATAGTGACAATTTGGGGTTAACTTGAATTCCTCCCATTTTACTAAATCAGTATTTTAAAACCTTCACTGTAAAAGCCAAAGAGTAAATATTTTAGGCTTTGCAGGCCACCAACAGTTTGTCTCATATTCTTCTTTGTTTATTCCTTTTCTTCTTTCTTTTGCTGACCTTTCAAAGTGTGAAAATTATTCTTAAGGGCTATAAAATAATAGACAATAGACCCGATTTGTTCCATTGGCTCTAAACTAAATATGAATATAAGCAGATGGTATATGAACACATAAAAAAGGTTCCTATAGGTGCCTATAATTACTCAGACCTCTTACCATTTTTCCTCTATAACTAAAGATGTTTTCTATCTATATGATTAAAAATTTGAAAGTACATAAAAAATATTAAATGCTGGAGATGGGCAGTAGGTCTACATAACTTAGAAAATTTCAGAATTCTATTCCTGGGAGAAATTGAAGAGATTAAATCAGTTGGACCCCTTATTTATTTTATATATTTTATAGCTAAAAATTATAGAAAAATAAATGTAATAAACTTACAAATATTTGAGAGATAGCAGTCCTTTAAATGAATTTTCTCTTAATTCCGTTATTTCATTTCCACTGAGAATGCTGAAAAAGGAAAAGGTTATTTCTGGATCATAATGAAAAATAACTATAACCATTAACTACATAGAAATATCCATGGGGAAACCTGAGTAATGGTGCCATAGAAATACCCTAATTTAATTTGTATTTAAATTAACGATGAGGATCTTTGTTCTGTTTTTACTCAAACTTTCCTTCCCATGTCCTCCTTTATGTCCATCTCTCTCCATCACACACACACACACACACACACACACACACACACACACTTCACTCTTCCCACCAAGTCATTTATTTAATGCGTACTCTCTAGATAACAAAGTCTGTTAGAACCCAATTTTGGCTGGTACCAACACTGGCAGAACTACCATTTGCTCCTCTCTTTTCCCAAAA
Source organism: Saccopteryx bilineata (assembly GCF_036850765.1). NCBI lineage: Eukaryota > Metazoa > Chordata > Mammalia > Chiroptera > Emballonuridae > Saccopteryx > Saccopteryx bilineata. The sequence goes on from NW_027095451.1 coordinate 310,742, forward strand.
CTTATTATGGAAGTCCCATACAGAACACATTAGGGCTGCAAGTGAAGCCATTCAAGGAGTTCCCTTATTAAAAAAAATTCTATTAGGCCCTGGCAAGTTGGTTCAGTAGTAGAGCCTCGGCCTGGCGAGTGGATGTCCCAGGTTTGTTTCCCAGTCAGGGCACACAGGAGAAATGACCATCTGCTTCTCCATTTCTCCTCAACCCCTCTTTCTCTCTCTCTCTCTCTCTTCTCTCTCTCTCTTCCTCTCCAGCAGCCATGGCTCGATTGGTTTGAGTGTACCAGGTCCCGGCACTGAGGATGTGAAAAAGTTTGATTGTGAGCTTGGCTCCAGATGGGCAGAGCATTGGCCCTAGACAGGGGTTTCCAGGTGGATCCCAGTCAGGTTCCTGCAGGAATCTGTCTCTCTACCTCTCTTCCTCTCACTTGGAAAAGAAGGAAATTAAAAAATAAAAATATAAAACATTTTTTTGAAAACTAAAATGTGCATAAAGCACACACAATATAAATACAAACAGCCATGTGACACCATTCATATCAAGAAAGAACACTGCAGGCCCTGGCCGGTTGGCTCAGTGGTAGAGTGTCGGCCAGGCACGCAGGAGTCCCGGGTTCGATTCCCGACCAGGGAACACAGGAGAAGTGCCCATCTACTTCTCCACCCCTCCCCCTTTCCTTCCTCTCTGTCTCTCTCTTCCCCTCCCACAGCCAAGGCTCCATTGGAGTAAAGATGGCCCGGGCACTGGGGATGGCTCCTTGGCCTCTGTGCCAGGCGCTAGAGTGGCTCTGGTTGCGACAGAGCAGCGCCCCAGATGGGCAGAGCATTACCCGTGGTGGGCATGCCAGGTGGATCCCAGTCGGGCGCATGTGGGAGTATGTCTGCCTCCCCGTTTCCAATTTCAGAAAGAAAAAAAAAAAGAAAAAAAGAACACTGCAGTATCCCAGAGTCCACAGGACGGTCCTCTCCAATCACAGCCCTTCCTCTGACTCCCGTTTAAATATGGTAGCAACAACTGGGTATGTGATGCTACTTTTTCAACTGTAAATTTATACACTCTAAATACAGATCAAGTCTTTCTGATAAAAAAAAAATTTAGCAAACAAATGGAGATTTCAAAGACTTAGTATTAAAAAAAGCTGTAAAATTTTTTTTCTTTTTTCTTTTTTCTTTTTTGTATTTTTCTGAAGCTGGAAACGGGGAGAGACAGACAGACTCCCGCATGCGCCCCACTGGGATCCACCCGGCACGCCCACCAGGGGCGACGTTCTGCCCACCAGGGGGCGATGCTCTGCCCCTCTGGGGCATCGCTCTGCCGCGACCAGAGCCACTTTAGCGCCCGGGGCAGAGGCCAAGGAGCCATCCCCAGTGCCCGGGCCATCTTTGCTCCAATGGAGCCTTGGCTGTGGGAGGGGAAGAGAGAGACAGAGAGGAAGGGGGGAGTGGAGAAGCAAATGGGCGCTTCTCCTATGTGCCCTGGCCGGGAATCGAACCCGGGTCCCCCACATGCCAGGCCGACGCTCTACCGCTGAGCCAACTGGCCAGGGCCAAAAGGCTGTAAATTTTATCATGAATAACTTTTATATTGATTCCATGTAGAAATGATAATACAGTACTTTTGGATAGTTTGAAGATACAATGTGAAAAAATGTAGACTATTTTAATAATACTCTATCGAGTTACCGTATATCCCCATGTATAAGACGACCCCATATATAAGACACACCTTAACTTTGGGGCCCAAAATTTGGGGGAAAAAAGTGTATTACATAAAGTTATTGAACTCAAGTTTTATTCATCATAAAATTCATACAACTCCTCGTCACTTTCAAAACTCCTATCCATTAGCTTGTCCTCATCTATGTCTGATGACTAATCACTGTCTTCAACAATGAGCACAAAAACAAGCGTGTAAAAGGGGAAATGCACTCTGGCTGGTTGGCTCAGCAGTAGAGTATCGACCCGGCATGTGAAAGTCCCAGATTCAATTCCCAGCCAGGGCACACAAAAGAAGCGCTAATCTGCTTCTCCACCCTTTCCCCTCTCCTTTCTCTCTATCTCTCTCTTCCCCTCCCGCAGCCAAGGCTCCAATGGAGCAAAGTTAGCCTGGGTGCTGAGGATGGCTCCATGACCTCTGCCTCAGGCTCTAGAATGGCTCCAATTGCAGCGAAGCACCGACCCAGAAGGGCCAAGCATCGCCTCCTGGTGGGCATGCTGTGTGGATCCTGGTCCAGCACATGTGGGAGTCTCTCTGCCTTCCTGCTTCTCACTTCAAAAAATTACAGGGAGTGGCAAGATGGCGAGGGAGTAGGTGGACCTTCCAACTTCTACCTCCCAGAACCAAAGTGGACTACAACTTAACTTTAAGAATAGTCATCTGGAAAAACCAACTTTGGGCTAAACCAAGAGGACTCTATAACCAAAGATTACCAAGGAAGCCACACTGAGACAGACTGGTAGCAAAAGCAGAAACTCAGAGAGGGCTGCCAAGCTCCCAGGAGCATGGAGGGACTCATGTGGCAGTCAGGGATTTTTCCAGAGAAGGGAGGGTCCTGGGCCCCAGGACCAAAGCCCCAGCCTGAAGTCCCAGAACCTAAAAAAGGCATACGGACAATATTTAGCTGCAAAAAAAGCCAGGATACTGTTTGCGAGAGAGACAGATTTCTCAGACCCAGGATTCATCTTAAAAGGACTGCAAAGAAAACCTCTTTCACAACCACTCACCAGGGGCTCCGGGGAATGGGGAGAGGTGAGAGGACCAGAGTAGCAGGAAGAGAGTGTAATCTAGGAGGCACAGGGAGAAACACTTTGAGGAACAGTCACCCTAACCCCTGGGCTGAGTCATGCCCCAAATCTAAAGCAAATATTTTTCCTGGAACCAGCAATACAAGCAAAGGGAAGCAGGTCACCAGCCAAACAGAAGCTCTCCTGCTGCAGTCAGAGCAAAGAGTCGCTTAGAAGCCGTGAGCCTTCAGGGATAGAGGGTTGAGTGCTGAGGTCTCAGTTACATCACCATCCCCACACTACTGAGTGCTCACAGGAGGGTGGGTGGTGGTGGGAAGCAGGAGCAGGACCTGTCCACCAGGTTGGAAGCTGAGGGCAGGGCACGGCTGTGGACAGGGTGCGTGAAAGCAGCTGCTGGCCTGGGCATATGAAAGCAGTTCCGCCTGCAGTCCTGCATGTGGGGGCAAGGTGGAGGATGCAGAGCCAGCAGAGGCTTGCAGCCCCAGCGTGAGAATACAGTCACGCCTGCAGGGGCGAGGCAGAGGCCAGTGAGCTGGCCAAGGCTTGTGGCACCAGCACACGAATGTAGTCCTGCCCACGAGAGCGGAAGCCAGGGGCCGGTTACGGCTGCAGACAGGATGTGTGAAAGCAGTCTGGCCAGTGCCTGTGGGCCAGGCATGCGGGCACAGTCTCACCTGCGGTCCAGCATGCAGGGGCAAGGCGGAGGCCTGGGAACCAGCGGAGGCACTGGCCAAGGCTTGTGACCCGGACACACGAGCACAGCCCCACCCACGGAGGCAAGGTGGAAGCCAGGGAGCTGCCGAGGCTTGTGGTCCGGTGCATGAAAGTGGTTTAATGCATGGCTGTGGGTCGGCAGGCAGGTGCGGTCCAACCTGCAGTCAGGCCCATGGGGGTGAGGCGGAGGCCAGGGAGCCAGCCGAGTCTTGCAGCCCCAGCATGTGAGCACAGTCTAGCCCAGGGAGGGGGGGCAGAGACCAGAGGCAAGCACAGTCCTACCCACAGGGGCAGGGCGGAAGCCAGGGAACTGGCAGCAGCTTGAGCATGGCGCATGAATGCAGCCCTGCCAGCAGGGCCGGGGCGAAGGTCAGGGGCGGGCTGCAGCAGATGCCTGAGCAGATGCCTGAGCATCTGCCCGGGCAGACAGACCACACCTTGGGAACACAGAGCCACACCCATTGAACTCCTGTGGCCACACCCTTCTGAGAGGTAAAAAAGAAGAGAAATTAAAATAATATAAGATAAAATAAAATAAAAGGCTGGATAGAATGACACCTGAAGCTAAGGGGCAAGCCACATCCAATACCTTACCTAACCCCTGATTTATAGTACTGAGCCCAACAAGTATCTACCAATAAGCGGTGGCAGAAAGTGGATCTCGGGAACCTAAACATTTAAACAAACATCCTCCAGGCCAAAAGTAGAGAAAAGCCAGCCTAAGTTGATATTAACAATGGCACCTGAGCTCAGCAGAGGCAACTACAGGATCTGGATTGCCTGTTGCTCTAAAAAGGTAGATAAGGGCCAGTCACAGGCAGCGACCCCCACTGGTCTGCACCAGGCTCTGACCAAGAAGGTCCAGGGATGGCACATTCAGAGGCCAGATATGGACAGCATCAGTTCAGGACCTAACAACCTTGTTAGAGTGACATCTTAAGGAAGGGCACCACACACCTGACCCAGTTAAGATATATAAGATGCCAATACAAATAGCAAAAAGAACAGTGACCACACAAATAGCCCACAGAAATTTACAAGCAGCAGCTGATGCCAACCCAAGAAGTTCTAGAAACAACACAACTGGAAACTGGAGGCAGGCAATACCAACCCTAGACTCAGCAAGCTACACAAACAACGCATCCAAAACAGGAATCTATATACAGACAAAATGGGAAGACAGAGAAATGCAACCCAAATGAATCGAGAGAGCCCCAGAAAAAGATCTGAATGAGATGGAAATAACCAAATTACTGGAGGCAGGGTTTAAAATAATGATTGTTAGGATGCTCAAAGATCTTAGAGCAACAATGGATGGACATAATGAGCACCTAAATAGATAGCAAGCATCAAAAAAGGACATTGAAATTATAAGAAAGAATCAGTCAGAAATGATGAATACAATATCAGAAATTAAGACCACAAGGAATTAAAAGCAGGATGGATGAAGCTGAGGATCAAATCAGCGACTTAGAGGACAAGATATACGAAAGCATGGAAGCAGAGCAGCAAAAAGAAAAGGCTCAAAAAGTCTGAGGAAACTCTTAAGAGAGCTCTGTGACAACATAAAGAAAAATAACATCCACATCATAGAGGTTCCTGAAGGAGAAGAGAAAGAACAAGGGATAGAGAATCTGACTAAAGAAATCATAGCTGAAAACTTCCCTAAATTGATTAAGGAAAAAGGAACACAAGTTCAAGAAGCACAGAGAGTCCCATTAAGAATGAACCCAAAGAGGCCTACAACAAGACACATCATAATTAAAATACAAAAATTAAGAGATAAAGAAAGAATACTGAAAGCTGCAAGAAAAAAGCAGTTAATGACCTACAGAGGAGCCCCCCATAAGGATAACATTTGACTTCGCAACAGAAACATTAGAGGCCAGAAGGGAATGGCAAGAAATATTCAAAGTAATACAAAACAAGAGCCTACAACCAAGACTTCTCTCTCCAGCATGGCTATCATTTAAAATTGAAGGAGAAATAAAAAACTTCCCAGACAAAAAAATTTCAAGGAATTAATTACAACCAAACCAATGCTACAAGAAATGTTAAGGAGCCTGCTGTAAACAGAACAGAGGAGAAAAAATATCTCATAAAAGAGGAATGTAGAATTAAAGAATAAAATAGTAATAAAAACTATATATCAATAATAACCTTAAATGTAAACAAACTAAATGCTCCAATCAAAAGACACATGGTAGCTGCGTGGATAAGAAAACAGGACCCATTCATATGCTGTCTACAAGAGAGACACCCCACAACAGATGATACAAATAGACTGAAAGTAAAGGGATGGAAAAAAAATATTTCATGCAAATGGAAATGAAATAAAAAGCGGGGGTAGCAATATATATATCTGACAAAACAGACTTCCAAACAAAGGCTATAGTAAAGGATAAAGAAGATCACTACATAATGATAAAGGGAACAACCCAACAGGAAGAGATAACCATTATAAATATCTATGCACCTAATATAGGAAAACCTAAATAAATTAAGCAGATTTTGATGGACATAAAGGGCGAGATCAACAGTAGTACTATAATAGTAGGGGATTTCAATACCCCACTAACAACACTGGATAGATCCTCAAGAAAGAAAATTAACAAAGAGACAGCAGACTTAAAGGACACACTAGCTCAATTGGATTTAATAGATATCTTCAGGACCTTTCACCCTAAACCAGCAGAATACACATTCTTTTCAAGTGCTCATGCTACATTCTCTAGGACAGACCACATGTTAGGGCATAAAATGAGTCTCAACAAATATAAGATTGAAATCATATCAAGCATCTTCTTGGATCACAATGGCATGAAACTAGAAATCAACTACAATAGAAAAACTGAAAAACAATCAAACTATTGGAAACTAAATAGCATGTTATTAAATAACAAATGGGTTAACAATGAGATCAAAGAAGAAATAAAAATTTTCTTTAAACAAATGAATATGAACATACAACTCAAAATTTGAGACACAGCAAAAGCAGTCCTGAAAAGGAAGTTCATAGCACTACAGGCATACCTTAGGATGCTAGAAAAAGCTTAAATAAACAATTTAACCCTGCATCTAAAAGAACTAGAAAAAGAACAGCAAGTAAAGCCCAGAGATAGTAGAAGAAAGGATATAATAAAGATCAGAGCAGAAATAAACTACATAGAGGTGAAAAAAACAATACACAGGATCAATGAAACCAAGAGCTGGTTCTTTGAAAAGGTAAACAAATAGATGAACCTTTAACCAGACTCACCACAGAAAAAAGAGAGGACTCAAATAAATTATATTAGAAATGAGAGAGGAGAAGTAAAAACTGACACAGAAATACAAAGGATTCTAAGAAAATACTATGAAGAACTGTATGCCATAAAATTAGACAACCTAGGCCCTGGCCGGTTGGCTCAGCGGTGGAGCGTCGGCCTGGCGTGCGGGGGACCTGGGTTCGATTCCCGGCCAGGGCGCATAGGGGAGGTGCCCATTTGCTTCCCCATCCCCACCCCCTCCTTCCTCTCTGTCTCTCTCTTCCCCTCCCGCAGCCGAGGCTCCATTGGAGCAAAGATGGCCCGGGTGCTGGGGATGGCTCCTTGGCCTCTGCCCCAGGTGCTGGAGTGGCTCTGGTCGTGGCAGGGCGATGCCCCAGAGGGGCAGAGCGTCACCCCCTGGTGGGCAGAGCGTCGCCCCTGGTGGGCGTGCCAGGTGGATCCGGTCGGGCGCATGCGGGAGTCTGTCTGACTGTCTCTCCCCGTTTCCAGCTTCAGAAAAGTGCAGAAAAAAAATTAAAAATTAAAATTAGACAACCTAGGCGAAGTGGACAAATTCCTCAAAACATATAATCTTTCAAAAATCAATATAGAAGAATCAGAAAACCTAAACAGAATAATTTCATCAAATGAGATTGAAATTGTTATAAAAAAAAACTCCCAACAAACAAAAGTCCTGGGCAGATGGCTTTACAGACAAATTTTACCAAATATTCAAAGAAGAACTAACTCCTTTCCTTCTCAAGCTATTTCAAAAAATTCAAGAGGGAAGACTTCCAAACTCCTTTTATGAATCAAGCATAATTCTGATTCTAAAACCAGGAAAAGGTAGTACAAAAAAAGAAAACTATAGGTCTATATCCCTGATGAACTTAGATGCTAAAATTCTAAACAAAATATTAAACCGGATCCAGCAACACATGAAATAAATCATACATCATGATCAGGTGAAATTTATTCTGGGGAGACAAGGCTGGTACAATATTTGCAAATCAATCAATATGATTCAACACATAAACAAAAGAAAGGATAAAAATAACGTGATACTATCAATAGATGCAGAAAAAGAATTCGATAAAATACAGCACCCACTTATGATCAAAACTCTCAGCAAAGTGAGAATACAGGGAACATACCTCACATAATAAAGGCTATCTATGACAAACCCACAGCCAACATCATAATCAATGGGGAAAAATTAAAAGAAATCCCCTTAAGATCAGGAACAAAGCAGTGGTGCCCCCTCTCACCATTCTTATTCAACATAGTTCTGGAAGTCTTAGCCACAGAAATCAGACAAGAAGAAGAGATAAAAGGCATCCAAATTGGAAAAGAAGAAGTAAAACTATCATTATTTGCTGATGATATGATACAGTACATAGAAAACCTTAAAGTCTCAAAAACCTACTGGACCTCATAAATAAATTCAGCAAGGTAGCAGGATTTAAAATCAATATTCAAAAATCAGTGGCATTTTTATACAGATCAATGGAACAGAACAGAGAACCCAAAAATAAACCCACACCTATATGGACAATTGATATTTGACAAAGGAATTAAGAGTGTACAATGGAGTAATGACAGTCTCTTTAACAAATGTTGTTGGGAAAATGGGACAGGTACTTGCAAAAAAAATGAAACTGGATCACCGACACCATTCACAAAAATCAACTCAGAATGGAGAAAAGACTTAAATGTAAGTCGTGAAACTATAAATATCTTGGAAGAAAACATAGGCAATAAACTCTCCGATATCTCTCATAGTAATAGTTTTGCTGATTTATCTCCACAGGCAAGTGAAATAAAGGACAGGATGAACAAATGGAACTATATAAAACTAAAAAGCTTTGGTACAGCAAAAGACACTATTAACAAAATAAAAAGACAACCCACACAATGGGAGAATTCATTCGCCAATACGTCTGATAAGGGTTAATAACTAAAATTTATAAAGAACTTGTAAAACTCAACACCAGGAAGGTAAACAATCCAATCAAAAAAATGGGCAATGAAAAATGAATAGACACTTCCCCAAAGAGAACATACAGATGGCCAATAGGCATATGAAAAAATGTTCAACATTACTAATCACTGGAGAAATACAAATTAAACCACAATGAGATACCACCTCACACCTGTCAGAATGGTGCTCATTAACAAAACAACACATTAAATAAGAGCTGGAAAGGGTGTGGAGAAAAGGGAACCCTCCTGCACTGCTGGTGGGAATGCAGACTAGTGCAGCCACTGTGGAAAACAGTATGGAGATTCCTCAAAAAATTAAAAATGGAACTGCCCTTTGACCCAGCCATCCCACTTTTAGGAATATATCCTATGAATACCAAATCACTGAAATGTACCCCCATGTTTATTGCAGCTTTGTTCACAAGAGCCAAGATCTGGAAACAGCTCAAGCGTCCTTCAGTGGATGAGTGGATTAAAAAGCTGTGGTATATTTACACAATGGAATGCTACACGGCTGGGAGGGAAAAGAAAATCTTACCTTTTGCGACAACATAGATGGACCTGGAAAATATCATGCTAAGTGAAATAAGCCAGGCAGAGAAAGAAAAATATCATATAAACTCATTCATTTGAGGAATGTAATGACCAATGTGAACTGAGGAACAGAACAGAGGCAGAGGCAGGATCAAAGGGACCAGAGGGAAAGCATTCAGAGGAAAAGTGGAAGAGAAGATGGGATTAGAGAAGGCAAAGAGATTAGTGAAATTATATATACATAGCACAGCATTATAGAGAACAGGACAGCAAATCCTGGTGGGAATGGGGGAAGGCATTGGGAGGAGGGGGCAAAAGGGGGAGCCAGTGGGAACAAGGGGGTGGGGGGAGATATACTCGATGGGACACTTTGAATTTATGTAAACACAGTAAATTAAAATCAAATAAAATTTAAAAATAAAAAAGGGGAAAATGCGAGTATAAAAATCTACAACCACTGTATAAGACACACCCAGTATTTAAAATGCCAAATTTTTCAGAAAAAAAGTATGATTTATAAATGGAGTTATTCTATATTATATGCTGAAATGACAGTATTTTGCAAATCAATTAAATATATTAACATTTATTTCACTGTGTCCTTTAACTTTTATTTTTAAATGGCTACCAGAAAATTTAAGATTACTCGTGTGGCTTGCATTATGTAGCTAATGAACAGTGTTCCATTGTATGACTATCACATGTTATTTATTCATTCTACCATTGGTGGATACTAAGATTTTTCTAGTTTTCAGTTATTACAATGCTGCTTTGAACATTCTTGTACTTGTATCCTGATACACATTTGCCTGAGTTTCTCTAAGGCAGGGGTCCCCAAACTTTTTACACAGCAGGCCAGTTCACTGTCCCTCAGACTGTTGGAGGGCCGGACTATAAAAAAAAACTATGAACAAATCCCTATGCACACTGCACATATCTTATTTTAAAGTAAAAAAACAAAATGGGAACAAATACAATATTTAAAATAAAAGAACAAGTAAATTTCAATCAACAAACTGACCAATATTTCAATGAGAACTATGCTCCTCTCACTGACCACCAATGAAAGAGGTGCCCCTTCCAGAAGTGCGGGCCGGATAAATGGCCTCAGGGGGCGCATGTGGCCCGCGGGCTGTAGTTTGGGGACCCCTGCTCTAAGGTATCATAGGGGTACAAAATTGTTTTCCTAAGATGACATGCTCTTTTAAGTTGGCAGATTGAAACATGCCAAGTCTCTACCCCTCCAACCTTCACCAAAATCCCTAAGAATAATGGGAAAGATGTCATTTATGAAGCACGACCTTAGCTGAAAGCTTGGGAGCAGCCCCATAAATGCTTCCCTACCAGAAGTGTCCTGGAGCACCCTGCACATGAGCAGTTGGGACACTGCAGTAGGAGCAGCTGGCAGCACAAGGACCCCACATCTTCCCTCCTTGGCCTGGGCACCCAGGGTGTCTTCCTTCAGGTGGAGCAGCTGGCATTAGATAGGGTATGCACTCCCTGCTAGCCCCAGGAGGGTGTCTCCACCTCTCCCTTATTCTCAGGGAATCCATTAGGACAAGCCCAGCAGTCCATTTGACCTCTTCCCTAGGGCCAGAACACAGGAGCAGTGGGATCTCAGTTACAATGATAAAACTGCACTGGGGAAGGAGCGAACAACTTGAGAAAGCCAACTGCTTTGCGGACAAAAACAAACACAAACATAAAAGCTGATAGCCAATGTATCAGAGTTAACAAAGACAGCACAAGAGGACTTCAGAATAGCCGCAGAGAGTACATCCACTGCAAAGAATCAACTCAAGATTATACAAATGAAGTGTTATCATTCATAACAGAAAACTAAGTACATGAGCAACAGAAATGACAGTTGACACAATTAGAAAACTGAGAGATCCAGTCAATGACTTCTCTGTAATGAGAAAGGAGGTGGAACAGGAGTGGTCCACACACAAGCCTGACACCTGGGTCTGCCCAAGGCATGTTAGAGGCCTTTGCTTTACCTAGTGTTGCAATAAAGATGTAAAGACTAGGAACGTGCTTGGGGTAGGGGTGAGGAGTGGAGTAGTTTGCATTCATTTCTTACCTGATGAGCAGAAAGGCACACGGCCAGTGTCTCCAAGATGGAGAGAAGGAGTGAGTGAGGGCCAGTACAGAAGAACTCTGTAATACTAAGTTGTGCATCCTTCAGGAGCCTTGGGGATCTGAGCACATGCTAAGTGGACTTATGAAACTATTTCCATCTAGTTCAGCATTTGAAATATTCTGTATTCCCTCTAAAGTCTGTTGGTGACACACTTATATTATTTCCATCTCATAGCGTCATTCTACCTCAAAGCTTAATCTTTACTCATAGCTTATAACAAAATATTACTGCTCAGAATCACTGCACCTGAAATCAGGGAGAGTTCTCAGTTACAAGGTAGTTCATATTACACAGCACACAGTTACATTTTTAACAGGCCATTAAAATAAAAACCTTAATTCCTACAAAGAACTGTTGAAGCCCTAAGAATGCATCAAAGACCCTGACCTCAATTTGAAACTCACTGCGTCAGAAGAAGAGTAGTGATGGTCAGAATGTGCATGAAGGCAGAATGGTCACAGATGATATGATTTTTTTCTCACCTCCCTTGGATAATGGTTTTATATGTCCATGGAAATGATCCACAAAGAAAAAAACAAATCAATATGTCCAGTGATGTTTATAGTAATCCTTTTGTGTGTGTGTGTGTGTGTGTGTGTGTGTGTGTGTGTGTATTTTTCCGAAGTTGGAAACTGGGAGGCAGTCAGACAGACTCTGGCATGCACTCAACCGGGATCCACCTGGCATGCCCACCAGGGGGCAATGCTCTGCCCATCTGGGGCATTGCTCTGTCGCTGGCATACCCACCAGTGGGCGATGTTCTGCCCATCTGGTGCATTGCTCTGTTGCAACGAGCGCCATTCTAGCGCCTGCAGCAGAGGCCATGGAGCCATCCTCAGCGCCCGGGCCAACTTTGCTCCAATGGAGCCTTGGCTGCGGGAGGGGAAGAGAGAGACAGAGAGGAAGAAGAGGGGGGGGTGGAGAAGCAGATGGGCACTTCTCCTGTGTGCCCTGGCCAGGAATCAAACCCAGGACTCCTGCACGCCAGGCCGATGCTCTACCACTGAGCCAACCAGCCAGGCAGCCAGGGCCTATAGTAATTCTTCTTATGAGTATAAATAGTTGGAAAAACCTATACTTCCCCCTATCACTTAACAAAGGTATATGTGTATCATATAGATTATATACAAAAAGATCATAGTAAATAAATAATGGTGTATGAAGAAATCAAAACAAAAGTAAAGTTGTATATACAATTATAATTTTACAAATATAATCCCTGCCTGACAAGGCGGTGGCACAGTGGACATAGCGTCAGACTGAGATGTGGAGGACTCGGATTTGAAACCCCGAGGTTGCCAGCTTGAGCGTGAAATTACAGACATGACCCCATGGTTGCTGGCTTGAGCCCAAGGTCACTGGCTTCAGCAAGAAGTCACTTGCTCTGCTGTAGCCACCCAGTCAAGGCACATATGAGAAAATAGTCAATGAACAACTAAGGTGAGGCAACAAAGAGTTGATGCTTCTCATCTCTCTCCCTTCCTGTCTGTCTGTCCCTATCTGTCCCTCTCTATCCCTGTCTCTCTCTCTCTCACACACACACTATATATATATATAAAACCCTGACAGGAATCCAGTATGGACAGAGAAATGGGTCAAATCCTCAGCTATTATAAAGTAGTCCATTCTGACTGGCTAAAGCCCATAGTCTGTTTGGTGAAAGAGTTTGAGTATCAACTAAAGGGTAACTGAAGGGTATGTATGGATTTTGAATTAATGGGGTTTCTTTTTGTGAAGCTATTTGGATGACAGCATAGTAAGAATTAAGAATACTTTTGTATTGCTTTGAGAGAGAGAATTAGGGAGAAAAACAGTGAGAGAGAGAGATCAATTTGTTGTTTCATTTATTTGTGCATTCATTGGCTGATTCTTATTCTTGTAGTGCCCTGACCAGGGATAAAACCCACAACCTTGAAATATGGGGATGATGTCCTATTGAGTTGAGATACCCAGCCAGACCAAAACACATTTTTAAAATAAGAACAGTAAATTAAACCTGGAAGGAATGTTTAGATTGAGTATGAGTCAGTCACCAAAAAATTACCTAAAAAGAAGAGCTTCAAATAAGCAACCAACTGTAACAAAACTCTCTGATCTGTAGAACTCCACATATTCATTTTGACTAAAGCAAAAATTTTAAAAACTATAGGGAATCAGAGTTAAAGCCACATCTAAAAATTTTCTCACACCAGAAAAACATCAAAGCCTGCCATAAATTAACTTTTAAGAATTGTCCACGTCTGACTTCTGGTCAGGCTTCTTTTCACTAAGGCAAGCTTCTGAACTTCACATATTTGTCATTAATTCTAAATCACTTATACAATTCTCCTTAGAAACTCCTCTGTGACTTCCAGAGAATTGAGAGGGTCAGGGTTTGGGGGGCGATTTTTGAGGACTTAACTATACATAGGATGCAAGCATTTTCTGGAATTGATTCACATTCCTTCCCCAGCTATCTTACTCTCCAAAAACCTTACCAATATTTAAAATTATATCTATCTATTTATTATATTTATATATTCATTTTTATAGTATATCCTTATAAACCCCTTGAGAGCTTGGGTATTTTGTCTATTTTGCTCTTGGGCCTATAACCCTAACACATAGAAACATTTCTTGCACATAGAAGATGCTTCATAAATATTTGTCCAGTGACTTCAGAGAGTAGCCGGTGTTAATTTTTAGGTATAGTACTTTTATTTAAAACAAATCATCCATTTATTAGTACTCATGAGGATAGTACAACCTTAAAGGAAAAGATGTGTGTTTCTTCTCCCTTACATCTGTGACTCTTAATCTTTGAAACAAGAGCCCTATAAGAATTTCATATAGCCTATGGGCCCTTTCCCTAGAAAACTGCACTTTCTTGAATACATGCAAAAGTGTGCGTGTCATTCCCATTTGTGGACTTTCTCTTTAGGGCAGATATTGCTGAATAAAACTCAAAATTCCAAAGGTATGTAGTATACAATCCAAAGTTTTTTCTCCTCCTCCTGACTCTCAGCCTACCCCACCCCTTCATCTCCTCAAAGAAAACTCACATTATTTATTTCTTGTGCCAAATGACTTTCATTTTCCTTATAAATTTGGGAAATAAAATCTCTAAGTCTGATACTATTATGGGAAATATAAACTATATAGAGTTTTAAAGAAATTCCTATGTAAAAAATAAAACAGCTTGGTTCTTGTATTTTTCCTTACCAATAAGATAAACTAAGAGAGGAATATTTTACAATGGTTCTAAACCCTATTTTTAGATTACTATGACTATTATGTCTTTTATTATTAATTCAGAAGTCATTTTGACTTATTTATTCAAGAAGAACTAATATGCCACTTAGTTACTTTGAATGTAAATATTTTTTTTCCACAATCATTTATGTGTCTAAACTAACTTTGCTACAGATCAATAAAAAACAAATAAATAATAGAAAAATGGGCAAAAAAGGACAGGATAAATTTAGAGAAGAGATACTAATGTTCAATAAATATAAGCAGATATTTAAGTTCACAAGTAAACAGAGAAATTCAAATTTATATGGCACCCCTTTTTATTCACCCATTAGATCAGCCAAAAAGTGGAGACTATCCAGTGGTGGACGGTAGAGGGAAATGAATGCTGTCGTGGCCCACAGATCGCAGTGTAAGCTGGCACAAGTTCTTTGAGGGCAATTAAAATGCTATGTCGATATAGTCTGCACCTCAACAATTCCATTTCTAAATATTTATGCGACATAAATACCTGCCCATGTTCACAAAGATGCATGTACAAGAATGTTTGTTGCACCAATACATGTAAAGAGAAAATTGGACATAATCTAAACATCCATCAGTAGGGTTATTAAACTGTGATACACCCATGCTCTGAAACATTAAGCAGGAGTTTAAGTGAATAGGGAAACCCTCTATGCACCAAGAGGGCAACAAACCTAAGACACATCGTTAGGTGAAAAAAGCAAGTCATAGGACATAACCATTGGTGTAAAAAACCATGTGATATGAAAATCATGTGCCATCCCTATTTTGCTCTCTGTAAATATGTAATTAGGCAAGTGTGTGGGAAAAGGTCTAGAAGGATACAGTAAACTCAGAGTGGCGGTTACCCTAAGGGTGGGGGACGAGGGCACATCCGAGTTCACATGATACGTTATTTCATTGTCATATATTGAAAACGTAATCGTGTATTACTTGTGATAATAGAAAATCAGTTTAAAGGGATTCATTGTAAAGAGGGCCTGCCAAATTTAATTTTTTAAATAAACACCAGATTTAATCAACAGAGGTTAATTTGGGATGCAGACAAGGAAACACCTTTTTCCAGAGCTATTGACCTCAAAATACCGGACCAAGAAGGATCTTACAATGCGGTTGGTTCTTTGTATTCATTTTTGGAGGTATATACTCACAGTTTTTCAATGTGGTGAAAGGACTCCCATGAATTTTCACTCAGGGACGTGATGGCATTTTCCCGCAAATCTCTGTAGAAAAACACAGTCAGTGTCCTTGAACAGGCAGGGAAAGAATGAACAGAGTAAGTGAAGCAACTGTGGCGACCTTGTGGGAAATACTCAAATGCAGAACACACCAGCTTTCTCATTCCACAGCCATCAGCTTCCCGGGTTGCATAATTAATAAAGACCTGATGTGGGGTCGCTGGCACAAACAATGAGGCACCACCTCAGACCTGACCCTCTTACCTGAGACAGGTGCTGCCAGTTAATTACTCTGAGTGCTCCCCCCCCCAATTACTTGTATCTAAAATGACTCCTTCTACAAATCAATGGGAAAAGATATCACATCAGCAAATAAATATAAAGAAACCTTATGCCAGGCCTCATCAAAGCTTTGGCTCAAGCCCTCTGTAAAAATCTCTCCAGATGTTAGAAGAATAAGGGCAAAGAGAAGTGAAAAGGACTAATATGGAAAGATCTCATAGACATATTTGATAGGAAAAGCAGAAATCACCAAACAAGAGGTAAATATCACCTCATTATGGGGAAAAGTTCAAAGGAGAGAGAGAGACAGAGAGAGAAAGAGAGAGAGATTGGAAGGGTACACATACACCAAAATGGTAACAAGAGTGACAGAAAGGGTTAGGTGGAGGCCTGGCCAGATAGCTCAGTTGGTTAGAGCATCGTCCCATTTGCAAAGGTTGCAGGTTCAATCCCCAATCATGGCACATACAGGAACAGATTGATGTTTCTGACTCCTCTCTTTCTTCCTCTCTATCTAAAATTAATAAATAATTTCAAAAGAAATACATAGAAAGAGTTAGGTGGGATTTTCACACTTTACCCAATATACTTCGGTGATGTTAAAAAAAAAAATCAAGGCCCTGGCCAGTTGGCTCAGTGGTAGAGCGTCGGCCCGGCATGTGAAAGTCCCAGGTTTGATTCCCAGCCAGGGCATACGGAAACGCCCATCTGCTTCTCTACCCTTCCCCTTCTCTTTCCTCTCTATCTCTCTCTTCCCCTCCTGCAGCAAAGGCTCCATTGGAGCAAAATTGGCCCAGGCACTGAGAACGGCTCCATGGCCTCCACCTCAGGTACTAGAATAGCTCCAGTTGCAACAGAGCAATGTCCCAGATGGGCAGAGCATTGCCCCCTGGTCTGGCACATGCTGGAGTCTGTCTCTCTGCCTCCCTGTTTCTCACTTCAGAAAAATAAAAAACAAAAAGTAGTAAGAATGTATCCATGAATTACAGATGTTGACTGGAAACTGATCAATTCCTGAGGTTCATTTCAACCACTAAGTCTGTGGATGGCTCTGAATCTTTACCTCTAGCTTTGTCCTCTCTCATCAGCAACAACTCACCTATTCAGTTTATATACAGATTTTTCAGGAAGGTCACAAAAAGTCAAACAGATACCTGATTACCCCTCTGCCTAATGGACATTTCCACTCAACCAGGAGCCTTCTGGTTGCTTTACACTGAGCAATAAAATACCCAATTTGAACTCATCTCCCTCAGCCTGGCTCTCATTCCCAATTGCTGTATGTTCACCTGCTACACCACTACCATTCTCCTTGTATCCAGGACAAAATCTTGACAGGGTCATGTTTGACTTTTCTCTTTCCTTACCTCCCATCTCCCAACTCCAGGCAGTTACTAAATCTTGTCTGTTCTTCCTTATAGAGTTCCCAGGATTTTCTTCCTACTCCTGTCACAACCACTCATTTTCAGCACCTTATCATTTCACACCTAAATTTTGCCAGAGCATTTTATCTCCCTGAATCAAGCATTCCTCTTTACATTGCTCTATATATGAAATCTAAAATAATCTTTATTTTAATCTTGTCTCTCTCACTTGAAATCTTTCAGCGGCTCTCCCTGTCTCAGTGTGACTTTCAAACCCCTACAGCTGACAGCCAAGGTTTTGCGTACTCCTATTTTTCACTGCTTCTTAAGCCAATGCTTTCCAGCGAGACTGACCTATTAATTCCTGATCACTCCCGCAGCCCTGCCTTTGCCTGGACACTACTCAATATTTTTTCTCTAACAAATCATATCCAGTGTTTAAGCCCCTGCTGAAGTTCTAGGTTATCCTTGCAGGTTTCCCTGACTTCCACACCCCAGCACCTACAGACTGTGGTGAACTGTCACACCTCTGGTCTGAATCTCTTTTAGAACTTAATCATATATCACCTCCTGTTTTATGCACATTATCTTCCTTCTCATCTCTCACTGTCACGATTCACAACAACATACTTCTGTGGCTCACACAGTATGTGGCCCTAGATTGGGCACAAAATGAGTATTTTATCTAGAAAGCCAGAGACAAAGATAAGTTTCGACATAACTGAGGATTGAATAATGATAATAGCTAACACATACATATGTTAGGCACTGATCTAAGTTTATATTAACTCAACCAAATATCACAACAATCCTATGAGATGATAACTATCATAATCTTTGTTACAGTTGATGAATATGGGCCTGCCCAGGCGGTGTTACAGTGATAGAGCATCAGACTGGGATGCAGAGGACCCAGGTTCAAAACTCTGAGGTCGCTGGGTTGAGCACAGGTTCATCTGGCTTGAGCGCAGTCTCACCAGCTTGAGTGCGGGGCTGTAAGCTTGAGCGCAGGGTCGCTGGTTTGAACCAAAAGGTTGCTGGATTGAGCAAGGGGTCACTCACTCTGCTGCAGGCCCCATCAAGGCACATATGAGAAAGCAACCAATGAACAACTAAGGAGACTAAGGAGCTGCAATGAGGAACTGATGTTTCTCATCTCTCTCCTTCTTGTCTGTCTGTTCCTATCTGTCCCTCTCTCTGATTCTCTATCTCTGTCACCAAAAAAAAAAAAAAAAAAAAAAGTCAATACTAATGAATGACATACTTGGGTTCAAACCCAGTCACTCTGACTCTAGAATCTCTACTCTTAACCACTATGTTGTATCACCACCAGTGAGATGGAGAGGGGCCACATTGTAAAAGAAATGGATCAAAAGTGGGAGAGTGGAGGTTAAGGAATGAAGTGATGGGCTAAAAAGATGAATAAGGAAAGATAATATGGGCAATTACAAGTAAAATACTAGTAAATGGGAAATAATAGTAAGAAGGGTAATGAAGATAAGGGATAGTTGACAAACAAAAGGAAAACCACATCAGTCAAGCTGAGCTGGGGAAGATGTGGGAAGCTCAGGACAACCTCAGGAAAAGGCTGCCTTGTGCCGCAGGATGCAGAGAACAAACGAGGACAGGGGAGTCTTACAAGGTGGTGAAGGTGTCCTTGTCGATGCCGGGCTGCAGCACAGGCACGCTGCGGAGCCTCTGCGTTGAGTCGAGAGCCACACAGGACAGCGTCTCATTTCTGCAGGAGCAGAGCTGACACACGCTCCTGGTGGCTTTCTCTTGAATTGGAACTAGTTCAGATGGTTCTGGTTTCAGAGATATGGTACCTTCCATGACCCCAGGCAAGGTTGGCTGCCGACTCTGAACAGAATCCAGATGTAAAAGTGTCACCGCAGTGTGTTCTGGAGGAGCTGTAGTGTGCTGCAGGGTGGTAGGTTGTACAGCCTCCTCCATTGGACGTGGGGTGATGGTGAGCCCCAGGTCCACAGACTCAACCGCGATTGCAGGTGGGGTTGGCTGCTGAGCCTGAGCAGGACCTGGATAAGGAGGTGTCACTACAGGGTGTCCTGGAGGAGCTGTAGTGTGCTGCAGGGTGGTAGGTTGTTCAGCCTCCTCCATTGGACGTGGGGTGATGGTGAGCCCCAGGTCCACAGACTCAACCGCGATTGCAGGTGGGGTTGGCTGCTGAGCCTGAGCAGGACCTGGATAAGGAGGTGTCACCGCAGGGTGTCCTGGAGGAGCTGTAGTCTGCTGCAGGGTGGTAGGTTGTTCAGCCTCCTCCATTGGACGTGGGGTGATGATGAGCCCCAGGTCCACAGACTCAACCACGATTGCAGGCAGGGTTGGCTGCTGAGCCTGAGCAGGCTTTGGATGAAGAAGTGTTGCCTCAGGATGCTCTGGAGACATTGTAGTGTGCTGCAGGGTGGTAGGTTGAACAGCCTCCTCCATTGGACGTGGGGTGATGGTGAGCCCCAGGTCCACAGACTCAACCGCGATTGTGGGCGGGGTTGGCTGCTGAGCCTGAGCAGGCTTTGGATGAAGAAGTGTTGCCTCAGGGATCTCTGGAGACTGAGCAGGACCCTCTTCATTACCTGCAGAAAGCGCTGCACTGGCAAAGTGCAATTGGGGTGGAGTTGAGCCCTTCTTTGGAGGCACTTCTATAGGCTCCTCTTCTTCCTCCTCAGAGGACTCTGTCTGCAGAGCTGAGACTTCCTTTTGGGAGGGAAATTCTACTTCTCCAGCAGTATATGAGGGCTCTTCGGCAAGGTTTTGTTGATCCTGAGGCCAGGGTTTGGTGAGCACCAGGGTGGTGGTGGTCAACAGGTTAGGGTCCAGGGCCAGCTCCGGAAGCGGACGAGCCTGGACCAGGAGCCACAACAGCTGCCATATAAATAGTAGCTGTGGGGCCCAGAAGCGCATCCCGGACATGACGTTTGGGATACAGAGAGCAATTCGCACAATTGGGACACGGATCGTGACCCAGACAAGTAGTTCACAGTATGTGACCTAAGTAAATGAGGTACCAGTACCATGCACTGAGATAAAGTGAATAATTGACACCAGTGTCACAATTGGTCACCGTGTCACAATTGGCAGCCGTGTCATAATTGGCAGTCATGTCACGCATGCATCTCTTAGCAACCAAGCACCCCCTTCTCTGGTCCCAGCCTGTATTTATATAATCTTTACTACTTTTGGGCTGAGATGACTGCAGAATAGCAAACCTTTCTCCTAGGCCTAGAATCACTGGGAACCAAGAAGTCCTTTTCCCCTGCAGAGGGCACAGCTAACTCCCACTGGGTCTCCCCTGAGCCCTCACAGTGAGGCCAGATTGGGCCTGCACACCTGGGTGGCCCAGACTCCAGTGGCACAGGGCTGGTGGGACAGGGGGGCTATTAATGGAGGGGTGGAACTGGGGAATGGTGCAGAGCTTTTCAAGGAAGCCACAGGGCCTCCATCCCAGAAACTCAGAAGTGCTGGTCCAGTTCTGGCAATCTGAACTCCTCTTCCAAGCTGAAACTCAGAGACATTCTTCTTCCCCTTGGCCATACTGCTCCAGGTAGCTGGCCTACAAAATGAACACCAGGTGGGGTGGTGGGCAGGCAAAATGTTGCCATTTTCTCAAAATTCTCTGTATCCATGTCTGATTCTTAACTCACCACTCTATCAGATAGGGGCTACCACTGAATCAGTGATGATTCCATAACATTTTTAGATGGGGCTTTGGAGGGTAAGCAATTCATTCTGGAAAAGTGGGTCTGAAATCAAGTGAATAACTACTTTACAACGGTACAGAAAAACGTCCCCCTCCCACTTTGACTCAACACAGTCCTTAATCTAGAAAAGTAACAATGCCACTTTTCATAGGTCTACCCCATGTGCACACATGGAAAAGTCACTTAAGGTGGAAAACCAGCATGTCACATAATTTTCTTGAAACACTGTAGGTAGCACCCAATTTGCTTCCTTCAAAGCCCTTTACACATTCTATTTTATTTTACTCCTGTTTATTGTCTGGCCCAACCTCTAGCATATAAACTCCAAGAAGAGAAGGGCTGCATCTAATTCCCAGTGTCTAGCCCATAGCAATGGTTTTTAAATGGAATTGAGTCCAGGATTGGCCTCATGTAGGGATGGACCTCTTATTGTATCAACTTTCTGAAACCTTTAGCATCAATACTGAATCCCTTCCTCACATATTTCACAGGAAGGTAGACTTCTTAAAGCCCAAGACAACACCAGAGCTTTTGCTTTCTGTAGTTATCAGAGCATCCACATTTCAAAGTTCCAGTACGTATTCTCAGAAGTCCCACACAAGGTAAATTCAAGAACTATTCTATTCCAATTCTGATTTAATTTTGTTAAATTAGTAAATGCTTGATTCCAAGGACAGGAATTCTCTTTCATAGACCTTGGACTCTTCCACAGTCCCTAACTTAGGGTCTTGCATGCAGCTGACAATGCGTTTTATTGGCATTCAGTCAGTAACCCCTACTAAAAAAACAAAAACAAACAAACAAAAAAAAGCCCCTCTTAGAATTAAGAGAAGAAAAATACCTTTCAAAACCTACAGAGCAGCTTTAAGGTCAAGTACAAGGGTGAGATGCCTGTTACTACTGTTACTATTCATCATTGTTGGAGTCCTAATCAATTTAATAAGAAAGAAATTGAACTATTTGAAAGAGACAAAATGTATTTAATTATGAGATGATACACAACCTAAAAAGCCCAAGAGCACTGACTAAAATTTTATCGCAAGTAGCACAATTTAGTAAGATGGCTAAATCCAAAATCAAGAGCTCAACATTCAAATCTCAATAGCTTTCCTATATATCACAAATAACTAATTAGAAAATGAAAGAAAGAGCCCATTTACAATATCAATAAAAGTCCATAGAGTAACAAAAAATAAACTTTAAAAGAAATGTCTAAGACCTACATGATGGAAACGTCAAAACTCTTCTGAAGGACACTAGGAAGAATACACAACACGAGATACCGCTTTCCTGGAATGTTGTATAGATGTCGATTCTCCTCTAATTAACCTACAAATGCAATGCAGTCCTATTCAAATTCCAAGACAGTTTGTTAAACAAAAACAGGCCAGCTGATATTTGGTAGACAAATTATTCAAGAAGAGCCATGAAATGTATGAAAAAGTAAGATCAAAGAGCAGGAGCTTACCCTGCCAGATTCCAAAATGTGTTATAAAGGAACTGGAATCACCTAGTGATGCTGCTACCTAGTGGTACAGAAACATCTCTGCTCTGCTCATGATGTGTTGATCTTGGTATTTCATTCTTAAAAGACTATTTACCATATTTTTTTTAATTCTCAAGAGAGTGGCATGCCTTATATTGCCCCCCCTTCCAAATGCTGACAAATCTGACAGAAAGACTAGGACTAGTGGGGCTGGAGTACTCAGGGAGGCTTTATGAGGAAAGATGACCTTGAGCTGACTTTTCAGAGATACATAGGACTTCCATGTGCAGAGCAAAATAAAGGAATTTTAGATGGCCAAAGGCACAAACAAAAGTAGGAACGGGCATGGTGTGGCTAGATTATGGTGACTCCAGCTGCTTTGGCTGGAATGGAGTGCTGGCTTGACCACTGAAAAGGTAAACAAGGTAAATTAGTAGGGTAGAGTCACGACTGTCAGCTTATTAAATCACTCTTTGAATGGTAGCTCTTACATGCTGAGAAAATAAAACATTATGAAATTGAACAAAAGGGACACAAGTCAACTCCACAAATATTTATGTATATAAAAAATAGAACATGCAAACTGTACAACCACATATTTAAGAATATATATTGCTTCAGTTGCCTATTTGAACATAACATAACAAGCCAAAATTTCAATAGATTAAAACAAACAACTACGTATTGTTTCTTGAGAGTCTTTGGGTCAGAAATATGGGCTGAGCTAGGTCAGGTGGACCATGTGGTATTGCCTAGGTTGCATGGTTGGATGTCTTCAGCTGTTGGCTGGGCTTCTAGAAGCTCCCAGAAGGCCTTGTTCACATTTTTGGAGACCTTGTGCTCCTCTGTGTGGTCTCTCTCCCTCTCTATCTCCGTATTATTTCTTCACCACCCTCTCATAAGTTCCCCCCCTTCCTTCCACCTCTCCATGAGGTCTCTCTCTGGCAGGATATCTGGACTTCCTTTCAGCATGGGTGTCTGGCTTCCAGGAATGAAAACTGAAGCTTCCATGTCCAGAGGCGGATTAAGGTTGGTTTAGGCCCCAGGCACAAAAGGAAATATTGGGCCCCTTATGTTAGAAAAAAAAGTGTAAAGTTGGGGTTTTGTGGGGCCCTTCAGATGTCAGGGCCCAGGGCACACAGAGTGCACCCACAGTTAAATCCACCTCTGTCCCTGTCTCTTAAAGGCTAGACCCAGAACTGGCATAACTGTCACTTGAAGCATTTTCTATTGGTCAAAGCAAGTCACATGGTCATTCTGGATTCTAGGGGAGGGGAATAGACACTTCCTCTGGAAGGGTGTTGTCACGTGCACATACAGTGAAGGGAGAAGTGATGGCTTCCATCTTTGGAGACTGCCACACATAGGAAACACATCATTTTGGCTGCCTGTGAAGAGTAGAGGAATCGGTGTTGGGAAAGTAATAAAACAAGAGAAAGATCTTGTCAGACCTCAGAGGAAGACTGGGTGTCATAAACCCAGAAATGGACTAACCTAACTTTCTGTGCCTGAGGTACACCACCACCCCAAACCAAAATCACCCAAATAAAGCAGGATTTTGTAAGCAAATCAGAAAAACCCCAGCAAAAACATAAGGAGACAATATGGAAACTAAAGAAATAGCCCATGTGTATGTCAAATTTGGTTAATTAAAATGTTGACTTTTGAATAGTTAGAAAGAATAGGATGCAGAGGATGTCTCTTGTTTTCTGTGCTATCTCACCGTGCCAGGAGCGAGGGGTTGTACACAGAAATTTGGGATTACTTCAGTCAAGGTTTGTGGCCAGTGAAACTCATTCCCTGGATGGCAGTCAGTGAACCCTGACAAGCAGTTGGTAATCTAGTTACTAGGCTCCTGTCTATATCTTGGCACACTAAAACCACATCCTTGCCAAGATTGGGGCTCCGTGACTGTTTTCAAACTTTGATTTGTGGCCCATTCATGGATCAGGAAACTCAATGGAATGCAAGTAGGAAGGTGAACATTGTTTTATGAAACTTTCATGGCAATAGTATATCTACAAATTCACTCATCCATCCATTCATTCATTCAATCACCCGTTTATTTAATAAATGCCTGTTGAGCAGCTTTTCTGTGCCAGGCACTGGGGCTCAGGAGAAAGGAAAGCACACGAGTGTGCGCAGCTGCTCGCATGTACACTCTGGGCCACACTGTAGAATGCGTCTCTCACTGTGGGTCGCAGTCAAATAGCAAAGCAGCCACCACTGCCCTAGTGGCTTCATAGGAACATCAGGATATCGAATTGTGTGCCTACTTCCTGTGTTTGCCATAGTGTCATCACAAGAAAAGCACATGCTTGAAACTAATATAACATTGTATGTCAATTATACTCCATTAAAAATTCCCAGCACAAGGGGTCTAAAAATCAAGGATAAAAAATGTGTTTTCTTCCCCCAAGCTATTGTTACTGTGAGTATAGATGGTTACAAATGTTCCTCAGTTCATGAACCCCAACTTCCCTTGAGGACCTCTCTTTTATGGTATGACATTTTTCCTCTTTATCTTGTTTTGTTTCCCATTTCCCTCCCCTCTGACCCATCCCCCTGGGAAAGTCACGTAAACCTCCCTGAGGCTCCAAGTTCTCCTCTGTAAAATGGGAACAACAGCCACCTCCTGGGGTGTTGTGTTGTGGGAGTTACAGGGGACACTGGCTAGGAGTGAGGACAAAGGTTTGTGTTGCCAGGGCCCCGCAAGGGGCTTATTGGAGTTGAGCTCCTCCTGCCCCAGGATGGCTGCCCTCTGCCACTGTCCTCTCTTCCCCCCTGCACTTCCAGTTCCCCAGGGACCAGGAGGGTGAAGCTTGTTAGCCCAGAGCTGGGAGCCTGTGGCTGAGCCCAGAGGAAGCGGGGGCCTAGGCTCAGATGCCAGATTGAGCAAGACAGAGAGCCGGCCCCTCTGATCCTGGTCAGAGGTATTTAGTGACACTAGCAATTCTGGGAAATTCAGAGGCAGGAAGTGAAAGAGGGGAGAACGAGAGGAAACCCTGAACTGTACCCACAAGCCCCTGGTCTGGCCTTTCCTTCAAACTGCAGTGAAGAGTGAGGTGACCGTCTTATAGGGGTGAAGGGGACAGAACAGAAGACCCTTTCTCTAGGAAAAACAGTCAGTCCTGTCCCCAGCCCCCACTATGTTTTGCCTGAATTCCAACTCCATTTCTCCTGTTTACTGTCCAAAGTCCTGAGGTGAGCAGATGCCAGGTTAGAACCACTTGGACATTCAGACACAGGAGCTCCGGGCCTTCACCGGGACCAGGCCCCTCCCCTCCTCTTCCCTCCTGTCTAGCGCCACATGCCCCACTTCTCCTGGCTCCAGCTCCTCCTTAGCCTTGGGGCTGGGGAGCCTGAGGAGCTCCAGAGTAAGCCCTCCACGTTGTTAACAGGTAACCAAGGGTGGGGAGGACGGGGAGGCTGGCAGGCCTGGGGATGTTTGGGATTAAGGGGACCATAGTTCAGGAACAGTGGGGGCTGGATGGGAAGATGAGCATGTGGAGGGATGTTTCTCCTTGGCCATGGCACAGCCTAAGCCAACACCTGAGACGGGAGAGGACCAGGCTGTATTTCACCTCCCCAAATTCACCTCCAACCTCAGACCCAACCCAGGCTGCCGCCTTGACCTACCCTGACCCTACCCCCCATCCCAGTGCCAGCCTCCATCTGAACTAGCATCTCAGCACAGCATCAGCCCTGCACTCGGCCCCAGCCCTGATTGCAGCTTTGGCTCCACCCAGGTCCAGCTGCTGCACTGGGCCCAGGATGGCCCAGGACTTTCAAGACATCCAGCATTTAGACTCGGAGGAAAATGACCACCCGCTCGGTAGAGTTGAGGGGCCAGGAGCCCGTGGGTACAATCCCAGGAGAGAAGATGCATTTTGGAAAGGCAGGGGTCCAGTGTTGGGGGCTTCACTTCACCTCGGTCTTGCTCCGGATTGCTCTGTCTTTCTGAGGCCGTTGTCACAGTCACTCCATGAGCAGGGCCTGGGCACCCCGTAGGTGTTTAGGTGTGGTGCCAACCAACAGCTCTGCCTGCCCCCTGACCTCAGCTTCCTCTCCGTGCTTAGGACTCAGGAAAGGGTATGTGCTCAGCGGGAAGGGAATAAGTGGAAGCTGGAGGTGACTTCCTCCCCTCTTCCTTCCAACCTTCCTTCTAACGTGCGCTGTGTGTGTGACATGGCCAGGCCTGTCTGTGCACATTTTGTGTGGGCAAGGACAGCACATTTAGCCAGGAGAGTGGATTTGTATGTGGGAGGGTGTGGGGATCGGTGGGACAATGGACACAGAGATACAGAGATACTGTGGAAAAGTCCCTCTCTCCCCAAGCCCCCACCTGGGTCTTTCTCTAGCAGATCCTGATGGAAGGCCCCGTGTCTGAGAAAAGGTTTTGAGGGAAGAGAGGCCTGAACCATCCTAGCTGAAGGGCAGGAGCCAGGAGAGGGGAGGGCTGTAGGGTGTGTGAGATGTGGGCGCTGGTGATGGAGTGGGGCTCTGTGGAGACAGCACAGGCTGCTGCTCAGAGCTCGGCGAGAAGAATTGGCTAGCCTGGGCTGGGCAGAGAAAGCCCCCTTTCTGAGGCTGGCAGACTGCAGGGGCTGGTGCTATTGCGGGTGAGGGTGGGGTCTGGCAGGGCAGGAGCTGCAGGGGGGACAGGCGTTCTCAAGAAGGCTTCTCCTTTCCTTGGGGTGATGGGCTGGCAGGACTTCCTTCTGGGCAGTAGGCTGCCCAGGGCAGGGGCCACATCTGTCTCATTCCCCTGGTGAGATATACGTGATGTCTGGCATGTAGTGAACACTCAGAAATGCTTTTGGATGATGTTGGATCTTCTGAGGGTGAGAGGGTTCAGAGTTGAAGCAGGAGGCTTGGCGAGAATCCAGAGGTTTTGGGTTTCGTGGGAGAAGCTCACCCCAAAGGCCTGATGGATGACGCACGGGGCACCTCTGAGGTGCTACCACCGTCAGCGCATTCTCTCCAGCAGCCTCTGTGGCCTTCAGGTGAGCTGAGATCTACCACCTGCCCACCCGCAACCATCTTCCACTCATCCATGCCCCTTATATGCCCATGGCTTTCAGTAAATTTGAAACATTTTGCTCATTATCTGCCTTGTCCTTCTCCTTTTTCCTTCAAGGACTCCAATTCTGCATCTATTAGTTGTCCTACAGTTCACTGATGCTATTTCCATTATTTTTTTAATTTTACATTGATTTGAGAGAGAGAGGAAGGGAGAGAAAGAGAGGAAGAGAGAGAGAGAAGCATCAACTTGTTGTTCCATTTAGTTGTGCATCCGTTGATTGCTTCTCCTACGTGCCTTGACCGGAGGACCGAACCCACGACCTCAGTGTGCCAGTAGGATGTTTTCTCCCGAGCCGCCAGACCAGGGCCACTATTTCCATTAGAAACATTTTTTTCTCTTGGTTTTTCTTTTTTATATAGTTACTATTGCTATGTCTTTAAGTTTATAACCTTTCCTTATGTATGTCTAATCTTCCATTCATTGTACCCAGTATATTTTTTATTTCAGACATTGTAGTTTTCATGTCTAGAAGTTCAATTTGGGACTTTGAAATATCCTCCTTGAGATTCTACTTAACTTTTTGAGCATATGGAATACAGTTATAATGGCTGTTTTACTTTCCTATCTGCTAGTTCTAAGGTCTGTGTCACTTCTGGATCAGTTTTGATAGATTTATTAACCTCCTTGTTATACAATGTGTTTTCTTGCTTCTTTGTACATCTGGTCAATGTTGTTGGATGCCAGGCATTGTGAATTTTACCTTGTGTGCTGGGTGTATTTGTATTCCCCTAAAAACTCTTGAACTTTCTTCTGGTATGTAGTTAAGTTACTTGGAGTCACTTTGGTCCTTTTTGGTGTTGTTTTTATAACCTGTTAGGCAGGTCTGAAGCGCTATGGGGTAAGGGCTTTTGGTCCCCACACCCATGCTTGGTGGGTTGTGTTGGTAGGAATAGGCACTATTTCTGGCCCTGGATGAGTGTCAAACATGTCCTAATCCTTTTAGATTGTTTTTCTGGGTATCTGTCATTTTCTTTACCTGCACACACTGCTCAGTGCTGAGTGCTTGAAGGGAACCCTCCACAGATTGCTGGGTTTCTCTGTGCAGCTCTCCTCTGATACTTTATCCTTTTAGGTCTAGTGACCTTGGTCTCCTTAGACTCTTGGCCCCATCTCCTCAACTGGGAGCATGTGCTGGGCTCTGCTTGGATCGCCCCTCCCTGCCCCGTGGCCTGAACGCTTTCTCCCAGCACTGGGCTGGGACAATCATAGGGCTCATCTTGTTAGTGTCCTGTCTCTCAGGGATCAATTGTCCTGTTTCCTGAACTCGTGTCTTGAAGATGTTTGTTTCTTATAGGTATCTGTTTTTTGTTTTGGTTGTGTCTGGGAGGAGGGCAAATCTAGTCCTTATTATTCCATGTTGTGCAGACCTTTTACCTACAAGCTTGCCTAAACAGCACTTTACATGTTTTAACTCATTTCATTCTCAGAAAAACCAGATCACACAACTACTCTTTTTTTTTTTCTTCTTCTTCATTTTTCTGAAGCTGGAAACAGGGAGAGACAGTCAGACAGACTCCCGCATGCGCCCGACCAGGATCCACCCGGCACGCCCACCATGGGGTGACGCTCTGCCCACCAGGGGGCGATGCTCTGCCCATCCTGGGTGTCGCCATGCTGCAACCAGAGCCACTCTAGCGCCTGGGGCAGAGGCTACAGAGCCATCCCCAGCACCCGGGCCATCTTTGCTCCAATGGTGCCTTGGCTGCGGGAGGGGAAGAGAGAGAGAGGAAAGCGCGGCGGAGGGGTGGAGAAGCAAATGGGCGCTTCTCCTGTGTGCCCTGGCCGGGAATCGAACCCGGGTCCTCCGCACGCTAGGCCGATGCTCTACTGCTGAGCCAACCGGCCAGGGCTACAACTACTATTCTTACCCACATTTTTTCTCTATTATGGTAAAAACACAATATGTAATCTAGAGGGGTTCGGAGGAGGCGCAAGGCCCAGCCCGCCGAGCCCGGAACCGGGAGGGAGGCCGGTGGTGGCATGAGGAAGGCGGCGTGGCGTCCGTGAGCGCGCTGCGGGCCGAGCAGAGGCCAAGCGCCCCTCCCCGCTGCCAGGCTGAGATTTGCGGCCCACTGCACCCCACCCACCTGCCGCCCTCGCCGTCCTGCCCTTTGCAGCTTGCCTCTTGCCCTCGTCAGAGCGGTGGCCCGCCTGCCCAAGGCTGCGGAGAGCGAGGCGCAGTCCGTTGGCTCGCGAGGGTGCGGCCTGCCGGAGTCTTCTAGGCCAGCAAGGACAACTGCGAAGGGGAGTGGCTGGGATGGCGCGTCCGCGGCCCCGCGAATACAAGGCGGGTGACCTGGTGTTCGCGAAGAAGAAGGGCTACACGCACTGGCCGGCCCAGATTGATGAACTCCCCAAGGGAGCAGTGAAGCCTCCAGCAAACAAATACCCCATCTTCTTTTTCAGCACCCAGGAAACTGCATTTCTAGATCCTAAAGACCTTTCTCCATATAGGAATACAAAGACAAGTTTGGAAAGTCAAACAAACGAAAAGGATTTAATGAAGGATTGTGGGAAATAGAAAATAACCCAGGAGTAAAGTTCACTGGACACCAGGCAATTCAGCAACAGAGCTCATCAGAAACTGAGGAAGAAGGCGGGAACACTGCTGATGGGAGCAGCAAGGAGGAAGGTGATCAAGTTGAAAAAGATGGAAAAGGCAGTAGCCGTGGCCACCATCAGAGCCGCCTGGCCCGTGCAGGTTTAGGTTTGCATTTAATTCCAGTCGATTGTAGAGAAACAACAGAGCCAAGAGCTGGTGGTCCATTTCCCCTTATTCCTGCTCGCAACCCGGCAGTGAGAAAATATGCACAGCGGGAAAACACTTTCCTTTCCATTAAGGGCTCCCAAAGCCAATGACTTTCTCCAGTTTTTGCTAGAATCAAAGGCTTCACTCAGTCCCTGATGCATGCCTCCATTTTGGCTGGCTCTTCCATGCGGCCTCTCTGCCCTCATACAACATGGGCTCCTCTCCACAAAAATGGGGTATTTCCTCTCCCCAAAATGGCCTCTTAGCTCCTCCTTTTAAAACATATTCGCAGGACAACCCCCTCTTCCAGTACACATTAGTATAACCAAGCCCCTTCCCAAGCATGAAGGCAATTAGCTGTATCACCTGAGAGCAGCATCACTTGAGCAATGGCCATCTTTAACAAGAGTGAGAAAAAAACAGAAAATACAGATATTACAACTAATTTGCCCAACACATAGTAAGGACTCAGTAAATATTACCTGCCACGGACCACCACGACTAGTCACTGTCCAGGCTCTGAGTGAAAACCATTTGGAATGAAGAAACAAACTCAGAGTAAAAAGATGGGATCCGGAGGTCTCTTTGGAATGCAGGTAGCTTGCAAGAGCGAGTCTCCATCCCAAACCGCTCTATTTATTGGGCAGAGTAAAATCATTAGCAAATCAAAGATATCTCTGAAACAGAGTCACATTTCCAAGGTAACCCAAGAATTCTCCCAAGTGCAGAAAACCCTCTACCCTGCATAACTGAAATCAACCAACATCAAACCAAACAAAGGGTGAGAGGAAGGGCATGTAAATTGCCTCTAGCAACTTAAACAAGTAGGGATGGGACCAGCAGAAACACTCCAGTATCACAGCTAACAGGGAGGTGTGGGGAAAAATTAAACCTTTAGCAACTTAAGCTAGCAAGTGAGGTGGGGGGTTGGGCAGACTGTCAGTTTGCTGCCAGTCCCCACACCGCTATCCCCCAAAAATCTAAACTGCAAGGACCCTGTCAGCTTGAAGTCTCCAACAGTTACCATTAATCTCTTCTGTTTCCAAAAAACAAAACAAAAATACCCCACCTATTCTAACAGGTTGATTTTTCCCCTTGAACTTCAGTGTTTGGGGTAGTGGGCTGGTGGCAGCAGTGGGCAGGTGAGACCTGGAGGGGCTTTGAGGAACCCAGTACCCATAGCTGGTGGGTCACCGGGGCTCCTGCCTCCTCTGTTCCTTCCTCCCAACTGACTGCCACTCCTGTGGCTAGTACACAACAAGGAGGAGCTCTCAGTGCCTCTACTGTGTTCTACATCCAGGTCCTTTCTTTTTAAATTCATCCTGTCTTGCATTGTCTTCTGACCTCCTCATCACCTGCTCACCTGGCTCCTGTCCCTTTGCCGAGTCCTGGCCGTAATCTCCCACTTCTTAGGATCAGTGGCTGCTCCGCTATGAACCCTGGAGTTCTGCCAGACATCTGCTTCCGGCCTCTCCCGTAGGTTAAAAAAATAAAGCGGGCCTGATCTAGCCCCCCAGAGTTTGCATTTCAGAGGTTTCCTCCCGCCTTCAGGAAGAGTGTGGACTCACCTGCTCCTCTCTGGAGTTGATGACAACCAGATGCGTGTTCTCCAGCTGGCAGTACTCAGCCTCGGGCCAGGTCAGTCCAGAGCGAGAGAACCAGTAGCAGCTGCCTTCATGCTCCAGCCAGTTAACGGGGCAGCATTCTGTGCCTGTGGGGAGGGGAGTGGGCAGGGGGAGATGAGATCCTGCTGGGGGGGCAGGCACACTGGGAACGGAGACCCCCACTGTCCCTACCATTGCTTCGCAGGAAGGCCATCTGACAAGCCAGGATGCGCAGATCAGCTGGGAAGTGCTTCAGGTGGAAGAGCAAGGTGGCATGATCTAGGGGACAGAGTGACAGACAGTGATGTGGGTAGTGTGGGCACCATACCTACTAAGACCCCGCACAGGACTCCAGCCTTTGGGAAAACTCAACACACATTCACACACCACACATACATTCACACATACCACTCTCACGCACATACACTCTCACATGTCCACTCATGGGAGGGGCTCAGACCTGCTTTCAGGTCCTCCTGTTTCTCCAGCCTGGCTTCCAGAGATGTCACGCTGTCACGTATGCTGCCTCCTGAAAAAGAGAAAAGCTAAACTGTTTTCCTTCCATTCTGCCTCCTAACACTCTCCATCGTCACCCACTGGAGCACCAGTCTAAGCTCAGATCTCCGTCACGGTGCTGGAGGAGAAGTTGTTGAAAGATTCTTTTAGGGTCCAAAACTCCACTTACATCTGTGTTTCTTGTCAGGAGGGAGAGGGCACAGGATGGAGTGGAGGGGTCTGTGCCCATGTGACAGCCCCGTCACGGTCATGGCACTGTCTCCCTCACCACCCCCACCCTGCCCCTTACTCGCTCAGCACTGCACCTCACTGCCTCCATCTCTTCCCATCAGAGCTCTCACGCCCCCAGCACTGCCCATATCTCTGCTTCCCCATCAGGGCTTCATCTCCACTGGCCCCTGTGACCCTCACTTTGGGACCCAATCACACAGATGGCCAACAGCAGCAGGACGCTGAAGCCCAGGACCAGAAGACTGAGCTAGAGCCTGGAGCAGAGACTCTGCTGCCAACGGGGCTGGGAAGGAGGCGTCCCTGCAAGAGAAGCGGTGTCAGGAGGAGGGCTGGCGACAGCCAACCTAAGGGAAGCAGGGGAACAGAAGTCTGAGGAAGTACAGCCCAGGGGGTGGAGGGAAGTACTTGGGGAGGGATTGGGGAGTCAATGGGCTGTGACCCCAGCATTTAAGCACTGCATACACACTTATTTGCACAAGTGCACCCACGTTTACACATGCAAATATGCACACATGCCTACACAGGTATATGCAACGCATCTGCACACAGCATTGCTATTCACATCATCTGTGTGTAAAGTCCCAATCTTGGGGGACCTAGAGGACAGGCCCTGTGTTCTTAAAATCCATGCCTGGGCCCCTCAGACAAGTACAAAACTGGACCCCCTACCCCGATTCCACTGGGATATTTAAGTCCAGGGCATTTCAGCCCAGACCACTCCCCAAGGGCTGCCCTCCAAGCTCATCCTCTCATCTCCCACATCTCTCTGCCCTTCCACCTCAGAAACCCTTGTTCCACTATAAACTCTCTCCCCTTAGACCTCAGTCACCTCACAGAGACCTCCCCTGCCCCTTGTTCAAGCTGAATCCTGAACACACACACAATTTTCCATTTCACTCCCACACTCATTAGTACATACACACTCACCTCCGCCAGCACTGCCAGCATCTCCTCTCATCAGGGCTCCACCCCTGCTGGCCCTTGTGACCCCCACATTGTGACTCAATGACACAGATGGCCAAGAAAAGCAAACAATTTCATTAACACACATCCTCACACACATATCAACATGCACATTCTCACACACAGTCTCACATCTTATAGCACACATTCACATATCTCCTCACACAGATACACACATTGACACACACATCCCCACTTGCACACAAGTGCCCACATCTTCATATGCGCAGCCCTGGCTCCACCCCTCCTGATCCGTCCCTGGGCCTGGAGCAGTGTCTGTCCTCCCAGGCCCAGGCTGCTGCCTTTGCACCATCCTCTTCTAGCAAAACGCTTTCTCCCCTGTGCTTCAGACCCTGCCCTTCCCTCTCTTCTCGCAGCCATCACACCCAGGGGTCCTCACATCTTGGGAATGCTCAGTCAGGGGCCCAGAATCTTTCTCTCCAGTCCATCAGTTACCATCAACCTGAGCTGACACTGTCCCTGTGAGTGACCACCCAGAACTCTTGGCCATTTTACACCAATGACTATCACCTTCCTCCACTCCAGCCACACCCAGGACCCCATCTTGACCCAGAAAGGCCATGTTTCTGACACTTGCACCATCTGTTCCCCACTCGGAACACTGCCTCCCCTCTGCCTCTCCCCACCATGTCGACTGTGATCGCCCGTGCGTCTGTCCATCTAGAAGCTCTCACTAAGCAGTTCTCCCCACCCGCTAGGACCCTATGGCTGAGTTGACTGCTCTCTCCAATACTGTCCACTTAGTGGCCCTTGTCCTGCTTCTCAGCCTGACCTATGACCCATAAACCCTCAACTCTGGGTCAGCTCAGCAACCTATCTCTGCGCCTCTGCCCTGAAACCAGACCACTCATGGCTGAGTCTTAACTCTGCCACTCACTAGCTCTGAGATCATAGGTAGGTCATTCAACCCTCTGGTGCCTCAGTTTTCATGTCCCCTTTAAAGTACTCAGTCTCATAGAAACAGAGAGTAGGATGGTGGTTGCCAGGGACTGGAGGACAGGAAATTGGGAGTTGCTTTTCAATGGGTGTAAAGTTACAATTATGCAAGAGATCTAGAGAAGGGCTGTACAACACTGTGCTTATAGTTAACCAAGCAGTATTATGCACTTTAAACTTTGTTAAAGTGTAGATCCCATATTATTATTATTATTATTATTTTTAAAGGCTAAAATGTCTTTTTTTTCCGTTCTCTAAACACAGAGAGGAATGTGGATAATGTACATACAAACTGGGGTTCTGTCAATGACAACAGGGACCATGTTGGTTCATATAAAATCCAAAAGTGTCAGACAACCAAATGCACGACCATTTGTGGTCTCTCTGAATATGCGGCGTTTGCTCAGGTGGTTAGGTCCTTCCCTGGTTTTCTGCAAGTCTGAAGTTGTGTTTCTTGTGTCATTGCTGGCATCTCCACCCTCTGAGCTGCTTTTGTTTCCCTCTTCTTTGCAGTCCTTGTCATCTTCATCTCCTGGGGATTTTCTGAATTGTTTAGAGGGTTTCTTTGAAGTGTAGGACTTTTTCCTCTTCCAGCCAGCCTTTTCATTCTTCCTTTTGCCTTTTCCAGCCCCCTGCCCCCGCCAAAACCAGTCGCCCCTCCGCCGCCCCCGCCCCCCCCCACCAGCACCAGCCGCCCGCCAACACCAGCCGCCCCTCCGCCGCCGCCCCCCACCAGCACCAGCCTCCCTACCAACACCAGCCGCCCCGCCGCAACAGCACCAGCCGCCCCGCCACCCCCCCCCACCAGCACCAGCCGCCCCGCCAACACCAGCCACTGCCGCCGCCGCAACTGCACCAGCCGCCCCGCCGCAGCTCCCCCACCAGCACCAGCCGCCCCGCCGCCGCCCCCCCACCAGCACCTACCGCCCCGCCAACACCAGCCGCACCGCCGCCGCCCCCCCCACCAGCCACCCGCCAACACCAGCCGCCCCCCCCGCCAACACCAGCCGCCCCGCCGCCCCCCCACCAGCACCAGCCGCCCCCCGCCGACCGCAACAGCACCAGCCGCCCCACCAACACCAGCCGCCCTGCCACCGACGCAGCAGCAGCACGAGCACCTGTCGCCTCGCCACCGCCGCCTCAGCACCAGCCGCCCCCCACCAGCACCAGCCGCCCTGCCAACACCAGCCGCCCCGCCGCCGCCGCCGCAACAGCACCAGCCGCCCCGCCGCCGCCTCAACAGCACCAGCCGCCGCCGCAACTGCACCAGCCGCCCCGCCGCAGCACCCCCACCAGCACCAGCCGCCCCACCAACACCAGCCGCCCCGCCGCCGGCGCCGCCGCAACAGCACCAGCCGCCCCGCCGCCGCCTCAACAGCACCAGCCGCCGCCGCAACTGCACCAGCCGCCCCGCCGCAGCACCCCCACCAGCACCAGCCGCCCCGCCAACACCAGCCGCCCCGCCGCCGCCCCACCAGCACCAGCCGCCCCGCCAACACCAGCCGCCCCGCCGCCGCCCCACCAGCACGAGCCGCCCCGCCGCCGCCTCAACAGCATCAGCCGCCCCTCCGCCGCCGCAGCCCCCCCACCAACACCAGCCGCCCCGTCGCCGCCCCCCCACCAGCACCAGCCACCCGCCAACACCAGCCGCCCCGTCGCCGCCCCCCCCACCAGCACCAGCCACCCGCCAACACCAGCCGCCCCTCCGCCGCCGCTGCCCCCACCAGCACCAGCCGCCCCCCCACCAACACCAGACGCCCCGCCACCGACGCAGCAGCAGCAGCATGAGCACCTGTCGCCTCGCCACCGCCGCCTCAGCACCAGCCGCCCCTCCGCCGCCGCAGCCACCGCCGCCGCCCTCCACCAGCACCAGACGCCGCTGCCGCCGCAACTGCACCAGCCGCCCCTCCGCCGCCCCCCCACCAGCACCAGCCGCCGCTGCCGCCGCAACTGCACCAGCCGCCCCGCCGCAGCACCCCCACCAGCACCAGCCGCCCCGCCGCAGCACCCCCACCAACACCAGCCGCACCGCCGCCGCCCCCCTACCAGCACCTACCGCCCCGTCAACACCAGCCGCCCCGCCGCCGCCGCAACAGCACTAGCCGCCCCACCAACCCCAGCCGCCCCACTGCCGCCGCCGCCGCAACAGCACCAGCCGCCCCGCCACCGACGCAGCAGCAGCACGAGCACCTGTCGCCTCGCCGCCGCCGCCTCAGGACCTGCCGCCGCCGCTGCCCGGAGCCCGGCGCGCTGAATGCAGACTAATAGGGATGCCAAAGGAAAAATATTCTCCAGATCCTCGCAAAATTTATACCATCATGTCAGCAGAGGAGGTAGCCAATGGGAAGACATCTCACTGGGCAGAATTAGAAATCTCGGGCAATCCTTTATCCCACGATATTATGAGTTTATACCGGGACCCAGATGGAATTTGAAAGCTACTGAACTTCATGCTTGACATCCTGCAGTTCATCTACAGTAGTTTCCTCCGAGGCCATGGATTACATTAAAAGAACGAGACCAGATTCTGCCACCAGGTAAGTAGTTTTTTCTTCTTCCTTGACTATTTTCAGAAATACTTGAATGCCATTTGGGTATTGTGATGTAATGAACAGTCTTTCATTTTAACTCCCCTGGATAGGTGGCTGTAAAAATACTAATGGATAGACTTTTTAAAAATCCACTTGCCCATCTTTCACAATGATGCAACTCTTGGTTTAAAATGATTCTTTGTACTGCAGCCTTCCAGGTATCATCTTCACACAGGGTATTGAGAAATGTAAGAAAAACAATAATGAA
This sequence comes from Saccopteryx bilineata, assembly GCF_036850765.1. Taxonomy (NCBI): domain Eukaryota; kingdom Metazoa; phylum Chordata; class Mammalia; order Chiroptera; family Emballonuridae; genus Saccopteryx; species Saccopteryx bilineata. The sequence goes on from NW_027095451.1 coordinate 348,292, forward strand.
TTTTTTTCTGAAAGTTTTAACCTACTTAGGCATTTTTCATATTTTTCGCTCCATAAGACGCATTCCCCCCATCCCAAAAGTGGAGGGAAAATGCCCGTGTGTCTTATGGAGCGAAATATATGGTATTTTATTAAATATTTTAACACATCATTTGGTTCAAAATATTTTTTTTCTTATTTTCCTCCTTAAAACCCTAGGTGTGTCTTATAGTCAGGTAAGTCTTATGGAGCGAAAAATACAGTACTCTTGTTTGAGCAAGTAGACTAATAACACTTGTGAAAGAATAATTTAGACTGAGTTTATATTTGCTATACTGGAAACAAAATATGATGTCGGACCAGTGGTGTGGAAATTGTACAGGGTGAGCATTTGAGAAAATTAAGAATATGGTTTAGTACCTCTAGAACTGCATTAATATAGGAAATACAAACTTTTATCTCTGTAGAGATTAATTAGTATTTGACATCATTTATAGGGCCTTCTACTGGTTACTAGACATTTTATGATTGGTAATTTTACTTAAAATAAGGTGTTATGAATTGCTATTTCTCCAGTTGCCTTCTTTTTAATCAAAAGAGTAATAGTTTTCATGGCACCTAATTTCATTATAAAATTAACAAAAATTTTACTCTTGTATATGAAGATTAAACCAATAACTGAACACTTACACTTGAATAATTTTTAACAGGTAAATTACAGAGTTTATTTTGTACTTTTTAAGCCCTTCTGTTATTTTTGGTTTGTTTGTTATGAAGAGGTTTCATAAAAAAATGATTTGCTTTGGTATTGGGAAATATGGGCCGTATAACATCTTCATAGTCCTATTTGCATTTTATTAACACTAAGAAATATTACTATACACAATACATTTCTGTGTTCCAGAATTAATAATTTTGAAAACACCACACTCTAGAGCCACAATATCACCTGTCCTAAGAGGCACTGTGTTAATGTTATCACAGATAACATTTCTATTACCAGGAGATACATTAATGAGCTGAAAAAAAGACCCAAGGTTATCTACACAGCCTTAAGTTAGGTGGATTAATTTTACCTCTAGCCTTCCTTAATGTGCAATTAATTTTTCCTTTTTGGTATTTAAAACACATTTTCTAGTTATGCAAAGCAATCCCTTTTCAAGCACAAGTGAACATAATCTTGAAGAAAAGCATTCTTAATATTGCGTCCCTACATTTACATTAAGAAAAGAAACAACAGAAACAAGTTTTCATTAGTTGTTGAGTTCTCAGAGTCATGTGTTTTTGGGTTTTCCTTATTGAAAAACTAGTATGAATTTTGCTTGAGATATATGGTGCTTCCCTGAGTAGAATCTGAGTGCTAATAAACAATATACTAAAAGTGCCTTAAAAAAAAATAATTCGTGGAAGTAAAGTTCAAAAATATGTGCCCATGCAAGAAACTGACCATGCTGGCCTTATATGTTAGTGAGTGAGACAACTGGTCACAATCTGGCACAATTTGGTTCATAATAAAAACAAAGTTTTAACAGTCAGATCAGACTTACTGCCCTAGCTCACACACAGTGAACTGAGAGTTAAAGAGGGGTGAAATCAAATGTAGAGTGGGCCAAACTGAAGAGACTGACAGTATCTTAAAATAGAAGCTGCACATGATTTACACTCTCAGCTCTGCCATTTCTTGCTGTGTGTCCTTTGCGAGATCACTCACCCTCTCTATGCCTAATTTTCCCCACCTGGAAAGTAAGCTCAGTGATATTCACATCACAGGGTTGTGGCAATGGCGAAAGGAGAGAATGTTAACTAAAGTACTGGTGCCTCCCACCTATCTCACTTAAAACAGTGAGCTCACCTTAGAGCACCTGAGGCTTCAGCTAGTGACTGCACAGCTCCCACAAGCTCCACATCCCAACCTTGGCTTTCCTCATCTTTCTCTCTGCCTCAGGTATCTTACAGTGTGCACTTCCCTCTCATTCTCAATATTATTAAATGATCTTGTGTTTGCTAAACAGTCATGGGAAGAAAATGAACAAGCATTGCTGGAAAGTGTAAGTGCAGGGAGGGAGCGTGAAATGCCGATTCAGGCTGTGTGATTTACCCATCATCACACTAGGCATATTTTGGTGTCTTATGGCAGCCTCCAAACAGCTGCACAATTTGGGGAGCCTTGACACCCTACCTCCTCGGCACCCTATCATGAGTTATCGATGAAGAGCCACAGCCTCGGGCTCCCAACCTAGTGTGTGCAGCGTCATAGGAATGCAGGCTGGAATGGCACCTCAGCTAAGTGCCCTTGGCCAGCACAGGACAGGGGACCTTACCAAACCTTACGTCTTGGTCATCCGTATTAATGAAATAGGAATAGGAAAAGTACTTCCTTGGTAAGTAACTAATATTAATATCTGTTATGGGCTTGAAGTTCAGTGCCCCATCTCCCAAATTCAAATGTTGAAATTCTAACTCCAGTCTGATAGTAATAAGAGGTGGGGCGTTTGGAGGTGATTGATCATGAGGATAGAGCCCTCATGAGTGGGATTAATAACCTTATAAAAGAGACCCCAGGAGAAGATGGCCGTCTATAAGACAGGAAACAGGTCCTCATCAGACACCCAGTTTGCTAGCTCCTTGGTCTTGGACTTCCCTACCTCCAGAACTGTGAGAAAGAACTGTTTGTTGTTTAAGCCTCCCAGTCTATAGTATTTTTATTATAGCAGCCGAAACTAAGACAATATTAATATCAGCACTAGTAGTATCTTAGCTTTCTGGTCTTGGGAAATGTACTTATTCAGACAGATCAGATTCTACCGGTTACAGACAAGAGAAACCACTCAACCAAGGTCAAGTAAAAGAGAATAGTGAGGAGATAGAACAGAATCTCAAGAAAATGGAGTACAGGAAGTACAGCCAAGCTTCACAGGAACTAGAAAGCCATCTCCCCTCCCCCCCACATGTGTGCACACACACACAGAGAGAGAGAGAGAGAGAGAGAGAGAGAGAGTTTTTCCATCATTGTTTCTCTCTCTCCATTTGCTCCATTCTCTGAGCTTCCTGGCCAGGGCCCAGGCACTGCATTTCTTAGTCATATTCTAGAAAAAAGATGACCAGATTTTGGCCAGATTGTGGTTGGTTCTTTGGGGGTAATATATGGCACTCCTTGGTCTAATTGTCAAGTGTGGGTCACAGGGTACTAGGATCACTCTGTCTATGGCATGTGGGTAAGGTCCATTGAGCTAGAAGAAGATCTACCATAAATAAAAATTTCAGATCACAAATTTTACTTGAAATAAGACTGCTAATTTAATTTTCATAAAAAAATCTTTTTATATTACTTTATTTACTTCTCCATGTTTTCTTTTTAGTTTTTTAAAATTAAATTTAATGCAGTGGCATTGATAAATCAGGGTTCATATGCTGAGAAAAAACATCTCCAGATTATTTTGACATTTGATTATGCTGTATACCCTTCACTCAAAGTCAAATTGTATTCCGTCACCACCTACCTGGTTTTCTTGGTGCCTCTCCCCTCCCCCACCCCCTCTCTCCTTCCTTGCCCCATCCCTCCTCACCCCCCACCCCCACCCCCATTACCATCACATTCTTGTCCATCTCTCTGAGTCTCATTTTTATGTCTCATCTATGTATGGATTCATACAGTTCTTAGTTTTTTCTAATTTAGTTATTTCACTCCGTATAATGTTACCAAGGTCCATGCATGTTATTGTAAATGATCCAATGTCATCATTTCTTATGGCTGAGTAGTATTCCATAATATATATGTACCAAAGCTTTTTTTGTTTTTCTTTTGTTTGTATTTTTCTGAAGTTGGAAACAAGGAGTCAGTCAGACTCCTGCATGCACCCGACCGAGATCCATCCGCCATGCCCACCAGGGGCTGATGCTCTGCCCATCTAGGGTGTTGCACTGTCCTGACCAGAGCCATTCTAGCGCCTGAGGCAGAGGCCATGGAGCCATCCTCAGCGCCCGGGCCAACTTTGCTCCAATAGGACCTCGGCTGCGGGAGGGGAAGGGAGAAACAGAGAGGAAAAAGAGGGGGAGAGGGGAAGGGGTGGAGAACCAGATGGGCGCATCTCCTGCGTGCCCTTGCCAGGAATCGAACTTGGGACTCCTGCACTCCAGGCTAACACTCTACCACTGAGCCAACAGGCCAAGGCCTGTACCAAAGCTTTTTAATCCACTCGTCCTCTGACGGACACTTGGGCTGTTTCCGGATCTTCGCTATTGTGAACAATGCTGCCACAAACATGGGGGTGCATTTCTCCTTTTGGAGCAGTTCTATGGTGTTCTTGGGGTATATTCCTAAAAGTGGGATAGCTGGGTCAAAAGGCAGTTCGATTTTCAGTTTTTCAAGGAATCTCCATACTCTTTTCCACAGTGGCTGCACCAGTCTGCATTCCTACCAGCAGTGCAGGAGGGTTCCCTTTTCTCCACATCATGGCCAGCACTTATTCTGTGTTGTTTTGTTGATGAGCGCCATTCTGGCTGGTGTGAGGTGATATCTCATTGTGGTTTTAATTTGCATTTCTCTAATGATTAGTGATGTTGAGCATTTTTTCATATGCCTATTGGCCATCTGTATGTCCTCTTTGGAGAAGTGTCTATTCATTTCTTTTATCCATTTTTTGATTGGATTGTTTGTCTTCCTGGTGTTGAGATTTACAAGTTCTTTATAAATTTTGGTTATTAACCCCTTATCAGACGTATTGTCAAATATGTTCTCTCATTGTGTAGTTTGTCTTTCTATTCTGTTCTTATTGTCTTTAGCTGTGCAAAAGCTTTTTAGTTTGATATAGTCCCATTTGTTTATCCTGTCTTTAATTTCACTTGCCCATGGAGATAAATCAGCAAGTATATTGCTCCGAGAAATTTTGGAGAGCTTCCTGCCTATGTTTTCTTCTAAGATGCTTATGGTTTCATGGCCTACATTTAATTCTTTTATCCATTTTGAGTTTATTTTTGTGAGTGGTGTAAGCTGGTGATCTAGTTTCAGTTTTTTGCATGTAGCTGTCCAATTTTCCCAACACCATTTGTTAAAGAGGCTGTCTTTACTCCATTGTATTTCCTTACCTCCTTTGTCAAATATCAGTTGTCCATGGAGCTTTGGGTTTATTTCTGGGTTCTCTGTTCAGTTCCATTGATCTATATGCCTGTTCTTATGCTAGTACCCGGCTGTTTTGAGTACAATGGCCTTGTAGTATAACTTGATATCAGGAAGTGTGATACCTCCCAATTTATTCTTTTTTAAGATTGCTGAGGCTATTCGTGTTCTTTTTGGTTCCATATAAATTTTTGGAATATGTGATCTATATCTTTGAAGTATGTCATTGGTATTTTAATTGGTATTGCATTGAATTTATAGATTGCCTTGGGTAATATAGACATTTTAATGATGTTTATTCTTCCTAACAATGAGCACGGTATATGCTTCCAGTTGTTTGTATCTTCCTTGATTTCTTTTATCAATGCTTTGTAATTTTCCGAGTACAAGTCTTTAGTCTCCTTGGTTAAGTTTACTCCTAGGTACTTTATTTTTTTGGTTGTAATAGTGAAGGGAATTGTTCCCTTAATTTCTCTTTCTGACTGTTCATTGTTGGCGTATAAAAATGCTTCTTATTTCTAAGTATTACTTTTATATCCTGCCACTTTGCTGAATTCATTTTTCAGGTCCAGTAGTTTTTTGACTGAGACTTTAGGGTTTTCTATATACCATATCATATCATCTGCAAATAATGATAGTTTTACTTCTTCTTTTCCAACTTGAATGCCTTTTATTTCTTCTTCTTGTCTGATTGCTGTGGCTAGGACTTCCAGGACTACGTTAAATAAGAGTGGTGAAAGGGGGCACCCCTGCCTTGTTCCTGATCTAAGGGGATTGCTTTTAATTTTTGCCCATTGAGTATGATGTTGGCTGTGGGTTTTTCATAGATTGCTTTTATCATGTTGAGGTATGTTCCCTGTATTCCCACTTTGCTGAGAGTTTTGATCATGAATGGATGCTGGATTTTATCAAATGCTTTTTTTTCTGCATCTATTGAAATTATCATATGGTTTTTCTCCTTCTTTTTGTTTATGTGATGAATCACATTGATTGATTTACGAATATTGTACCAGCCTTGCCTCCCCAGAATAAATCCCACTTGATCATGGTGTATGATTTTTTCCATATATTGTTGGATCCGGTTTGCTAATATTTTGTTGAGGATTTTAGCATCTATATTCATCAGAGATACTGGCCTATAATTTTCTTTCTTTGTGTTGTCTTGGCCTGGTTTTGGAATCAGAATTATGCTCGCCTCATAAAAGGAGCTTGGAAGTCTTCCTTCCTCTTGAATTTTTTGAAATAGTTTGAGAAGGCTAGGAGTTAGTTCTTCTTTGAATATTTGGTAGAATTCAGTTGTGAAGCCACCAGGCCGCGGACTTTTCTTTGTTGGGAGTTTTTTGATAACTGTTTCAATCTCATTTGGTGTAATTGGTCTGTTTAGGTTTTCTGATTCTTCCAGATTAATTTTAGGAAGATTGTATGTTTCAAGGAATTTGCCCATTTCATCTAGGTTGTCTAGTTTTTTGGCATACAGTTCCTCATAGTATTTTCTTACAATATTTTGTATTTCTGTTGTGTCAGTTGTTATTTCTCCACTCTCATTTTAATTTTATTTATTTGAGTCCTCTCTCTCTTTTTCTTGGTGATTCTAGTTAAAGGTTCATCAATCTTGTTTACCTTTTCAAAGAACCAGCTCCTAGTTTCATTGATGCTCTGTATTGTTTCTTTAGCCTCTATGTCATTTATTTCTGCTCTGATCTTTATTATTTCCTTCCTTCTACATTTGGGATTTACTTGCTGTTCTTTTTCTAGTTCTTTTAGATGCAGGGTTAAGTTATTTGAGCTTTTTCTAGCTTCTAAAAGTGTGCCTGTAGTGCTATGAACTTCCCTCTCAGTACTGCTTTTGCTGTGTCCCATAAATTTTGAGTGGTTGTATGCTCACTGTCATTCGATTCTAGGAACTTTTTTATTTTTTGGTGTTTTTTTTTGTATTTTTCCGAAGCCAGAAACGAGGAGGCAGTCAGACAGACTCCCACATGCGCCCATCCGGGATCCACCCGGCACGCCCACCAGGAGGCGATGCTCTGCCCATCTGGGGTTGCAACCAGAGCCACTGTAGCGCCTGAGGCAGAGGCCACAGAGCTATCCTCAGCGCCTGGGCAAACTGCTCCAATGGAGCCTTGGCTGCGGGAGGGGAAGAGAGAGACAGAGAGAAAGGGTATGGGGAGGGATGGAGAAGCAGATGGGCACTTCTCCTGTGTGCCCTGGCCGGGAATTGAACCCGTGACTCCTGCACGCCTGGCCGACGCTCTACCACTGAGCCTACTGGCCAGGGCCTCTAGGAACTTTTTTATTTCTTCTTAGATCTCATTTTTAATCCATTCATTATTTAACAAGCTGCTATTTAGTTTCTATGTGTTTGAGAATTTTTGAGCTTTTCTGTTGTGATTCATTTCTAGTTTCATGCCATTGTGATCAGAGAAAGTGCTCAACATGATTTCAATCTTCTTAAATTTGTTGAGACCACTTTTGTGCCCTAAAATGTGGTCTATCCTAGAGAATGTACCATGAGCACTTGAAAAGAATGTATATTTCGCTGCTTTAGGGTGAAAGGTTCTGAAGATACCTATTAAATCGAATTGATCTAGTGTGTCCTTTAAGTCTGCTGTTTCTTTGTTAATTTTCTTTGTTGAGGATCTATCTAGTGATGTTAGTGGGGTATTGAAATCCCCTACTACTATAGTATTGCTGTTGATCTCACCCTTTATATCCATCAAAGTCTGCTTTATATATTTATGTGCTCCTATATTAGGTGCATATTTATAATAGTTACATCTTCCTGTTAGATTACTTCCTTTATTATTATGTAGTGGCTTTTTTATTTCTTACTATATCCTTTGTTTTAAAGTCCATTTTGTCTGATATAAGTATTGCTACCCCAGCTTTTTTTTATTTCCATTTGCATAAAATGTTTTTTTTTCATCCTTTTACCTTCAATTTATGTGCATCTTTTGTTTTAAGGTGTGTCTTTTGTAGACAGCATATGTACGAATCCTGTTTTCTTATCCATGCAGCTACCCTATGTGTTTTGACTGGATCATTTAATCTGTTTACATTTAAGGTTATTATTGATATGTAGTTGTTTATTGCCATTTTATTCTTTAAAGCTGTATTCCTTTTTTGTTATATTCTTTTCCCACTTTGATCTGTTTACAATAGGCCCCTTAACATTTCCTGCAGCATTGGTTTGGTTGTAATGAATTCCTTGAGTTTTTTGTCTGGGACGCTTTTTATTTCTCTTTCGATTTTAACTGATAGCCTTGCTGGATACAGTAGTCTTGGTTATAGGTTCTTGTTCTGCATTATTTTGAATATTTCTTGCCATTCCCTTCTGGCCTCAAGTGTTTCTCTTGAGAAGTTGGATGTCATCCTTATGGGGGCATTTTTGTAGGTGATAGCTTTTTTTTCTCTTGCAGCTTTTAATATTTTCTCTTTATCACTTAGCTTTGGTATTTTAATTATGATGTGTCTTGGTGTAGGTTTTTTTTTTGTTTGTTTCTCTCTAATGGAGTTTTCTGTGCTTCTTGAACTTGTGAGAGTTTGTCCTGCATTAATTTAGGGAAGTTTTCAACTATGATATGATTGAACAAAGTCTCTATCCCTTGTTCTTTTTCTTCTTCTTCAGGAACCTCTATGATGCGGATGTTATTTCTCTTCATGTTGTCACAGAGCTCTCTAAGAGTTTCCTCAGACTTTTTGATTCTCCCTTCTTTTTTCTTCTCTGCTTTCTTGCCTTCATTCAAGTTGTCTTCCACCTCGCTGATTCGATCGTCAGCTCTATCCATTCTGTTTTTTTTTTTTTTTTTTTTTTTTTTCTTTTTTCATTTTTCTGAAGCTGGAAACAGGGAGAGACAGTCAGACAGACTCCCGCATGCGCCCGACCGGGATCCACCCGGCACGCCCACCAGGGGCGACGCTCTGCCCACCAGGGGGCGATGCTCTGCCCATCCTGGGCGTCGCCATGTTGCGACCAGAGCCACTGTAGCGCCTGGGGCAGAGGCCACAGAGCCATCCCCAGCGCCCGGGCCATCTTTGCTCCAATGGAGCCTTGGCTGCGGGAGGGGAAGAGAGAGACAGAGAGGAAAGCGCGGCGGAGGGGTGGAGAAGCAAATGGGCGCTTCTCCTGTGTGCCCTGGCCGGGAATCGAACCCGGGTCCTCCGCACGCTAGGCCGACGCTCTACCGCTGAGCCAACCCGGCCAGGGCTATTCTGTTTTTAATTGCTTCCATTGTGGTCTTAATTTCTGATATTATATTTGTCATCTCCGACTGATTCTTTTTTAATATTTCAATATCCTTTTTTATACTTGCTATTTCTTTATTTAGGTGTATGTAATGACCATCCATTGTTGTTCTAAGATCCCTAAGCATCCTTACAATCATTATTTTGAACTCTGCATCTGGAAGTTTGATTATTTCCATATCACTCAGTTCATCTCCTGAAAGTTTCTCTTGTGGTTTCATTTGGATTGCATTTCTTTGTCTTCTCATCTGTGTTTGGGTGTTTTGTTTGTAGATTTGGTTGAGTCTAGGTTTGGTGTTGTCTGCCTCCAGTTTTTAATTGTGTTATTTCTAGGTCTTCTTGGGTTGGCATCAGCTATTATTTGTAATCCACTTTGGGATTTGGGCCACTTTGAAGTCAGACTCCCGCATGCGCCCAACCGGGATCCACCCGGCATGCCCACCAGGGGTGATGCTCTGCCCACCAGGGGGCGATGCTCTGCCCCTCCGGGGCGTCGCTCTGCTGCAACCAGAGCCACTCTAGCGCCTGGGGCAGAGGCCAAGGAGCCATCCCCAGCGCCCGGGCCATCTTTGCTCCAATGGAGCCTTGGCTGCGGGAGGGAAAGAGAGAGACAGAGAGGAAGGAGGGGGGGTGGGGGTGGAGAAGCAAATGGGCACTTCTCCTATGTGCCCTGGCCGGGAATTGAACCCGGGTCCCCCGCACACCAGGCATGTGAGTAGTTGAGGGCACAGAGAGGGATGAAACATCAGTATGAGCCACGTGGAGAATGTGGCAAGCATTGCCGGGTGCCCACTGCACTGGCTGGCTGATGGCCTAAACAGCTGCTATCCCGGGAGAGGGGACAAAGGGACTTAACTCTCCCACGGGCCCATGTGTAGACTCGACTGGTCTCAGTGCTTCTGGGCTCTTGCTCAATTGGCTCCACAGGCAAAGGTCGTAAGTGGGGGTCATCAACCCGGCCGGGGGTCTTCAAAGGCAGAATGTACTTGGGGAGCACTTTGTAGAACCAGGCCCCTGACCTCTTCCAGACCTGAGTGCGGGAGACACCTGCTTAGAGCACAGGACGCAGAGCAGGCCCCTGCACCACGCTCCCACACAGGCCCACCCTCCATCCTGGAGCAAGGCTGGAAAGTGCTCAGTAGATGCCACCGTGCTCCTCCTGCTTGCCCTTTCCCCTGTGACTCTGGAGGCTGGAGGAAGGGGCTGCTGGGCCACGCAGGGTACTGGAAGCTGTCAGGAGAGTGGCTCAGGAAGAAACCATCTGTAGCAGGCACAGAGGGCCAGAATCTCAGAGAGCCACAGAGAAGAATTCAGAACAGCAACTGAGATAAGGCCCCTGAACTTAATGACTACTTTGTACAAGACCCAGTGCTGCCTAATCTCTTTTCTGAGAAAGGGAATACATAGTGGTCTTTAGTATGAGTGGGAGTATGTGAAGGAATGATGTGACCTTTTAAGGGAAGAGGAAGACTCGGTGGTTTGAATTCTAGATCCTGGACCTGTCACCTAGCAGCTGTGAGATTTGGACACATCCTGACCCTCAATGTCACTACCTGTAGGCAGATGTAGGAACAGTGCCCATCTCACAGGGCGGCCATGAGGATCAGACTAGCAAATGAACACAGGCCCACCGCCCAGTGCTGGGCACAGAGCAGCCACTCGACGGATAGGATGCTTGTCATTGTCATTGTCCCCTACCTCCTCCCACCTGACAAATGCGAACAGATTTACAACGAGAGGACCAAGTCCCTTACTTAAAAGGGGGAACTTAAAATCAGAAGTCCAGTCCTGGCCAAGTAGCATTTCCCCAATATGCCAAGGTTGTGGGTTTGATCCCCTGTCAGGGTACATACAAGAATCAACCAATGAATACAGAAATAAGTGGAACAGATCGATGTTTCTCTCTCTCTCTTCCCCTTTCTCTCTTCCTAAAATTAATCAACATATAAATTTAAAAAATAATAGAACCAGAAGGGCAGAGTCTGCCCTGATTCTCTCTAGGACAGTGTTTCCTTCTCCCCAAGCTTCCTCTGTCCTCAGGTGAGTCCTGCAGGATAGTAAAAGGGGCCACTCAACAAAACAAAACAGAAACAAAAAGGTCCCTGATGATACACACTGGAAAGCACTAGGTTAAACAAGCTCTGTGACTACAGGAATTCTCAGAGCCTTTAGTATGCCAGTGTGCACAGGGTTCTCCAACAGGGCGAAGAGCGGACAGTGCTTTCCACTTGGAACAACCTGACAAGTCTTCCTGTGCAACTCAACTCTAGTCATGGTCAGCGTACACACAGCCCTTGGCTGAGCACTCAGCTCTACAGCACTGCCTTTCACTCGTTGAGTGATGGGAATTTCTCCAAGCGGTCAGCAGCCACCTCTTCATGCTCCAGAGTGTGAGACACAGGACCAGAGTCCCAATCCTGTCCCTGGTACGAGTCACCCCCTCCCTCCCAGCTGCTCTCTGCGGAAGGGCCTGCTTTCATGGGGCTCTTTTTTTTTTTTTTTTCATTTTTAGAGAGGGAGAGAGAGAGAGAGAGAGAGAGAGAGAGAGAGAGAGAGACAGGGGGGAGGAGCTGGAAGCATCAACTCCCATATGTGCCTTGACCAGGCAAGCCCAGCGTTTCGAACCGGCAACCTCAGCATTACCAGGTCGACGCTTTATCCACTGCGCCACCACAGGTCAGGCTTCATGGGGCTCTTGAATAACAGAACCCGCCTGCTGGGATGAATGCTTTGGAACACCCTCTCTCATACTCTCACAGCCTTCCTACAATACATAGTAACCATTTGAATTGTTAACACCCACACATGACCTAAAATTCACAAAATACACGATTAAAAAGTCTTCTCCCTCATTCCTAGCATCTGGTGATAAGTCTTCTAGGAAGCTCTATTATTATTCCCACTGTCCAGACGGAAAAACTGAGCCTCTGACAAGTTAAGCCACTTGCCCAAGGCTAACCCACCACTCTGTTAGCCTCTACTCCACATTGCAGGCCATACAGTCTGATCCCAAAAGTTTACAGATACAAAGTAGGTGCTCACTAAGTTGTGGCTGAGTGGGGGTGAAGAAATCTTCAGTGGGTTCTCAGCATGGACACTAAGTGTCCTGCAGACTGGATGCCTAAAGGGGATGGAGGTGCCATACAGGGAGATAAAATTAACATAAGTAGCAGCTGCCAAGGCCACCCTGTCCCTGCTGCAGAGCTGCTATGTGGCTCCTGAGAGCAGGTGCCTTAAGCCAGAGGCAATATGGGGCCAGCAAGGGGCTCACTCGCCTCCCTCTGCCTAGCGAAGGCCTGCCCATCCACCAGTGCTGGCTTTGCCTGCCCTCCCCAGAGCATGCCAGCCTCCTGTCCCCCAACATGGGCTGGACCTCCTGGGGGAAGGGACCAAATGAAGCAAACCCTCAAGAGCCATTGTGAACGGCGGGGCCCGGGTGGGCTTAGGACCTGTACCACACTGCCTCCCCACGCTGCCACGGAAATGGCTTTGTGGGTGGGGGCACACTCCCCTCATGCCTGGCCAGCTGAGATCCTGTCTGAAGTGGAACGGATGGGACAGCCCTGAGGGTGACTCAGAAATGTGGCTCACTCTTCATTCCTGTGTGGCGTTTATAGGGAGAGATCAAGAAAGTCTACAGAGCAGTGCTTGGGGACGCCACAACATCAAGCACATCATTAACGCTCAGCGAGCCCTCTCCTCACAGCCTCCATGCTGTCCCTGCGGAGCTGGGGCTATCATGCCAGCTCATGAGTGTGCATGCTTGCTTTCTTTTCATTTAAAGAATGTTCACTTGTGCTAAAATGCACGTGACATGCAACTTACCATCTTACCATTTCTATGTGTACATTCCCCTTGTTGGGTAGTCAATCTCCAAAAGTGTTTTCATCTTAAAAAACTTACACATTTCTATCCATTAAACAACTCCCCATTTCCCCTCTTCCTGCAGCCCCTGGTGACCACTGCTCTATTTTCTGTCTCTATGAATTTGGCTATTCTAGTACCTCATATAAGTAGAATCAAACATTTGTCTTTTTTCCTTCATAGAATTCTCAAGCTTTTATTCTCTATTAATTGTCATGTAATCTTACATAAATTCATCTTATTATTATTATTAATTTTAATGCAGTGACATTGATAAATCAGGGTACATATGTTTAGAGAAAATATCTCCAGATTATTTTGACATTTGATTCTGCTGCATACCCCTCACCCAAAGTCAAATTGTCTTCCATCACCATCTAACTGGTTTTCTTTGTGCCCCTCCCCTCCCCCCACTCCCTCTCTCTCCTTCCTCACCCCATCTTCTCCCCCACCCCCTCCCTACTTCCCTATTACCATCACATTCTTGTCCATGTCTCTGAGTCTCATTTTTATGTCCCATCTATGTATGGATTTATATAGTTCTTAGTTTTTTCTGATTTATTTATTTCATTCCATATAATCTTATCAAGGTCCATCTATGTTATTGTAAATGATCCGATGTCATCATTTCTTATGGGTGAGTAGTATTCCATAGTATCATATATATGTACCAAACCTTTTTAATCCACTCGTCCACTGACGGACACTTGGGCTATTTCCAGATCTTCGCTATTGGGAACAGTGCTGCCATAAACATGGGGGTGCATTTCTCCTTTTGGAAAAGTTCTATGGTGTTCTTAGGGTATATTCCTAAAAGTGGGATAGCTGGGTCAAAAGGTACCTTGATTTTTAATTTTTTGAGGAATCTCCATACTGTTTTCCACAGAGGCTGCACAGTCTGCATTCCCACCAGCAGTGCAGGAGGGTTCCCTTTTCTTCACATCCTCACCAGCATACAGTATTTGGTTTATTTCACTTAGCATAATGTCCTCAAGGTTCATCCATGTTGCCACATGCGTCAGAATTTCCTTCCTTTTTCAGGCTGAATAATATTCCATTGTACGGATATGCCACCTTTTGTTTATCCATTCATCCATCAAAGGACACCTGGGTTGCTTCCACCTTTTGTCTGGTCTTTTCCTTTTTTATCTGTCTCTCCTACTAGGGTCTACCATCCCAGAGGGAGGGTCAGGGTGCCTTGGCACACTCCTGACATAGTAAGTGCTCAATAAACACTTGCTGAGTGGCTGAACTGACAGCGTGGATTGTTTGCTGAAATGTGTCCCAATCCATAAAGTTTGCCGCCTTCCTAGGGAAGTGGCCTGAGGGTTTCACCCAAGTTCTTGTAATAAATCAAATGACTTGATTGCTTCAGATTAAAAGAGGGATAAAGGAAGTGCCCAGCAGGGGAAGCCAGCACAAAGCAAGCGCTAATGAAACTCCCTGACCCCGAGCTCCAGAGAGCAAGGCAGCCACATGTCCCTGTCCCTCCTCCAGCACCAGCGAGGCCCACAGCACTGGCTGTCCCGCCCTACCTGTTGTATCACAGTCCGGGGCCCATGCTGCCAGCCTCGTTTCCTGCTGCAACAATCCACCTCTACCCCTAGCCCCCACCTAAAAACACTGATCAGCCAAGTGCTTTGGGAAAACAGAATAAAGAACACAGGTTTAAACTATTAGGTTGAACTGCATGAAACTGCTGATAGTCAACCTTTTTTTTTTTTATTTTTTTTTTTTTTTTATTTTTTATAATTTTATTTTTTTAATGGGGTGACATCAATAAATCAGGATACATATATTCAAAGATAACAAGTCCAGGTTATCTTGTCGTTCAATTATGTTGCATACCCACCACCCAAAGTCAGATTATCCTCTGTCACCTTCTATCTTGTTTTCTTTGTGCCCCTCCCACCCCCTATCCCTCTCCCATTCCCCCCCCCCCGTAACCACCACACTCTTATCAATGTCTCTTAGTTTCACTATTATGTCCCACCTACATATGGAATAATACAGTTCCTGTTTTTTTCTGATTTACTTATTTCGCTTCGTATCATGTTATCAAGATCCCACCATTTTGCTGTAAATGTTCCAAAGTCATCATTTCTTATGGCTGAGTAGTATTCCATAGTGTATATGTGCCACATCTTCTTTATCCAGTCATCTATTGATGGGCTTTTTGGTTGTTTCCATGTCCTGGCCACTGTGAACAATGCTGCAATAAACATGGGGCTGCATGTGTCTTTACGTATCAATGTTTCTGAGTTTTGGGGATATATACCCAGTAGAGGGATTGCTGGGTCATAAGGTAGTTCTATTTTCAGTTTTTTGAGGAACCACCATACTTTCTTCCATAATGGTTGTAGATAGTCAACCTTTTTAATGGTTTCTGACTGCTTTTGAACCATAAACCCCCTGTCAATTTTATACAATTCACCCCGATATTTATGCTCAACAGAGGCAATGATATCACGGGTCTGCCAGGCCCACAGTGCCTCCTCAGGGTCCAGGGCAGGTCAGTTATTCCGAGTCCACTGTAACGGGGCCTGGAGTCTGTCTGCTATTCCTGTGAGCACTGTAGTCTGGTGAAGGCCTGATGCCATCACGATGGGCAAGAGACTCGACCGAATTGGACCAGCTTGAGGAGCAGCCCTTTCTGAGTGCTTGCAGCAGGGGGCATCACCCCCAGTAAGGAGAGCACACCTGGGGGGAGGGGCATAAAACACAGGGTCAGTATTTTGGGAAATGCCTTCCGCGTGCGAGGGCAGGACTGGCAAGGCAGGTGTGAGGGATCCCGGTGGGGCTGAGTGCTGGGCGGCCACCCCTCCCCCCCGATGTCGATCTATGAACATCCTCAGACCTTCTCTTGCCTCGGTGCCCACCCGCACCCTGGAAAACACACAACAGTAGGTTTTAATCACGTAGTTTCTACTCTCTGCATCCAGGCCCATCGCCCACTGCCTGGCATCATTGCCTGGTTCATTCCCCTACTACAGTGGCAGGAAAAGCCCTCCGAGGAAATTAACCCCCACCCACCCTGTCTGGGGCCACAGCTCAGAAAAGGTTCACTGGCTGAAGAAGCTGTGCGATTCTGCAAAGCCCCACTCTGTTCCCCATGTGTGGTTTGTGCGGTAAGGCTAGCAAAGCAGCCAGCCTTGAAAATGCCATTTAATGAGAAAAGACCCTCACAGCCACCTCGGTGCTTGCCTTGGGTGGCCAACGGCACTAAATCCTCCTCCTAGCACCGCTCTCCCTGCTCTGCTTCCAGGTTTTTATTCCGATTTCAGCTCATGGCCAACATGACTGCAGAGACTGATGGATGTTAGCCAAGCTGTTCCCAGGGACTTTTAATTACCATGATAATGATCGCTAATCATCGGCATTTCCTAAATGGTTGTGGATTGAGAAGTTGGTACTTGCCAGATCCCACTGGCAGGAAGGGGAGGCCTAGGGGACCAGCCAGTGGGGAGGATGGAGAGGGGCAGCTTGACCTCTGTCCCTGTCCAGTGCTCCGCCCCTTACGTGTGTTATCATCACTCCGTGTCCCATGCAATTAGGACTGCACCTGCCTGAGCTCGGTTGAGGGGTCTAGGCTCTCCACCCTTGCCCCACAGGGGCGGGGCAGTCTGTGGCTTTGGCACATGTTCTTCCTTAAACCTGGAGTGCCCTCCACCCTTGTCTCCATCAAGCAGCGACACTTCCCCTAGGAAGCCTTCTGTGGCACCTCACAGAATCAGCGTGCCTCTGCCGTGCTCCTGGAAGTCAGGTGTACCACTGGGCTCCACCCAGCTGGGAAGCTGCACGCTCTTCAAGGGCCAGGCTGGGTTGAGCTGTCCCCCATTCCCAGGACCCAGCACGAATCTTGGACCTGCAGGAATTCTGCTGAGTGACTAACTGAATGAACAAATAAAGAAAGCAAAGAAAAAGAACTGTCCCCAGGGGACAGAACCTGGATCTCTGTCTTCAGGAAGACCATGCTCTGTCAGCCTTGAAACACCACAGGAAATAGCCTGTTATAGAGGGGTCTTCTTGCTTACACTTTGGTCACTTTAAAAGGTTCTCTTAGGTCCTGGCCAGTTAGCTCAGTCAGTTAAAGAGTGTTGTCCCAAAACAACAAGGTTGTGGGTTTAATCCCTGGTCAGGGTATACACACGGGAAGCAACCAACCACTGCATCCCCCCCAAAAATGCATGACTGAGTGACAACAAATGCTTCCCTTCCCCCTCCCCTTTCTCTCCCTTCCTCTCTCTCTAAAAATCAATAAAAATTAAGCCCTGGCCAGATAGATGGGTTGGTTGGAACATCGTCCCAGAGCGTGGACATTGCCAGGTTCAATTCCCTGGTCAGGACACATACTTGATTGTCCTGTCTCTCTCTCTTTCTTTGCCTCTCTCTCTCTCTCTCTCTCTCTCTCATAAAGGGGGGGGAGGGGTCTCTTAAAGGGGCAACCCACCTTGGCAGAGAAAGCTCATGGAGAAAGAGAACGTTTGCCAGCCTCCCAGGAACTCTTAACAGCAAGGTACACTTCACAGCATGGCCAATAAGGCCCCAGAACTGGGTCAGGCCCTGCCTTCCTCCCCAGCCTCAGCTCTCCTTTCCTGCGGGCCCCCACACCCTGGATCAGCCAGACACAGCCTCTGTTCCCTGACCAGGCTAAGCCATTTCTTCCCTCCAGGCCTTTGTATGAGCTGTTTGTTTTTTTTCCTCTCCCCTGAGGAAATCCAGCCTTCAGGCAATTACTTTAATCCAGAAGCTTCCTCAGAACTATGCAGATCACTGCAGCACACACTGTCATGATTGCCTATTACATGTCTATCTGCTACATCTAATCAAAAGCTCCATGAGGGCAGGAGCCCAGTGCACCCCCAGTGAGAGCACATGCTGGACACCCAACAAGTACCCATCAGCTGAGACTACTGAACACATGCCAAATGTCAAGGCTTTAACTCAGGTTACCTACGAGCAGTACTAGCTCTTAGAGGGCTGTGGACTGAATCAAGCCCCACTCCCAAATTCGTAAGTTGATGCCCTCACCTCCAATGTGATGGTATTTGGAAATGAGGCCTTTGGGCGGTAATCAGCTTTAAATGAGGGTGGACCCCATGACGGGATTAATGTCCTTATAAGAAGAGACACCAGAAACAAATCTGCTGGAACCTTAATCTTAGGCTTCCAGACTCCATATCTGTGAGAAATAAACTCCTGTTGTTTAAGTCCCCATCCCTTATGCCAGCCTTAGGTGACCAAGACAGCAGGAGAAGCTGCCTGAGAAGTTTTAGTAGATCAAACATGGCCCAAATTATTTTCCTCTTCTCCTATCAAGAGGTAGAGTCTATTTCTCCACCTCTTGTTACTGGTCTAGGTTTGTGACTTGCTTTGGCCAATAAAATGTGGCAGAAGTAACATGTGATATCTGACCAGGCCTCAAGAGGCCCGGAAGTTTCCCATCTCATCACTTGGAACACTGCTGCCATCATAAAGGAGAGCCTAGTCCCGTGTATTGGAGGGTGAGAAGCCACATGGAAAAGAACAAAGATGCCCAGCCAACAGCCAGCACCAACTGCAGAGGAGTGAGCCTTCCTCTGCCTCCACCCCAGTCAAACCGTCAAATGACTGCAGCCCATGAAATGACCCCAGGAGAACCAGCAAAAGAACCATCTTTGGCAGTCAGCCCAAACTATAGAATTGTAAGCAAATAAAGAATTGTTGTTTTAAGCCTTTTAAGCCTTCACACTTGTGGCAGGGCATCCATCTTCCATTTAGGCACTTCTAGAAATGGAAAAAAATCAGATATGTGGCTATTTAATTAAGTAAAGTAGGCAAGTTAAATGCAGGTACTTAAATATATATAGGTTAATTCCTCAAATAAGAAAATTCTATGTTGCCTGACCAGGTGGTGGCACAGTGGATAGAGCATCAGACTGGGACACAGAGGACCCAGGTTCAAAACCCAGAGGTTGCTGGCTTGAGCGTGGGCTCACCTGGCTTGAGCCCAAAGGTCACTGGCTTGAGCCCAAGGTCTCAGGCTTGAGGAAGGGGTCACTCACTCTGCTGTAGCCCCTTAGTCAAGGCACATATGAGAAAGCAATCAATGAACAAGCAATCAACGAAAACTAAGATGCTGCAACGAAGAACTGATGCTTCTCATCTCTTTCCTTTCCTGTCTGTCCCTATCTGTCCTTTTCTCTGTCTATGTCACAGGAAAAAAAATGCTATGAAAAAGGAACAATTGGAGGATAACAAAAGCTCCTAGAAATTAAAAACACCATGCAGAAACATAAAAATATAAAATAAAGGCTGGAAGATAAAAATGAAGAGATTTGCAATGTGGAACATGAAGATGAAGAAATAGAAAAATGTAAAATAAATATAAGACACACAAATATTTAACTTGAGGGGTCAAATTCCTAATAATAGGCCCTGGCCAGATGGCTTCATGGTAGAGCGTCAGCCCAGCGTATAGACGACCCAGGTTCAATTCCCAGTCAGGGCACACAGGAGAAGTGACCATCTGCTTCTCTATCTATCCCCCTCTCCCTTCTCTCTCTAGCTCTCTCTTCTCCTCCTGCGGCCATGGCTCAGTTGGAGCAAGTTGGCCCTGGGCGCTGAGGATGGCTCCATGGCCTTGCCTCAGGTGCTAAAATAGCTTAGTTGTGGCCCTGGCTGGTTGGCTCAGCGGTAGAACATTGGCCCAATATGTAGAAGTCCCTGGTTCGATTCCCAGTCAAGGCACATAGGAGAAGTGACCATCTGCTTTTCCACCCCTCCCCCTCTCCCATCTCTCTCTCTCATACCCCCTCCCACAGCCATGGCTCATTCGAGCAAGCTGGCCCTAGGCATTGAGGATAGTACCATGGCCTCACCTCAGGTGCTAAAATAGCTCAGTTGCCGAGCAACAGAGCAACAGCCCCAGATGGGCAGAGTATTACCCCAGAGAGAGCTGGCTGGGTGGATCTAGTTGGAGTGCATGCAGGAGTCTGTCTTTCTGCCTCTGGCCTTTCATTTAATAAATAAAATAAAATAAATTATCTCAGTTGCTGAGCAACGCAGCAACGGCCACAGATGGCCAGAGCATCACCCTATAGGGGGCTTGCCGAGTAGATCCAGATGGGGCACATGTGGGAGTCTGTTTCTCTGCCTTCCTGCTTCTCACTTAAGAAAAATTAAAAATAAAAAAAAAACAAAACCTTATTTATATCTCTTTTACACTTTCATTATCATCCCTAGTTCCCTGAATACCAATTCTCACAGTTCCTTTTGCTGTCTCTCTTTCATGGTGGCTTTTTTCACATGTGGTTGGGTAGACAACAAGGGCAAATCCACAGAATTCTGAGTGGGAAAGATTATGGTTAATTGTATTATCAATCAAGTTATCTTCTTTGCCTGACCAGGTGGTGGCACAGTGGCTAGAGCTCAGACTGGGATGTGGAGGACCCAGGTTTGAGACCCCAGAGGTCACCAGCTTGAGCACGGGCTCATCTGGTTTGAGCAAGGCTCACCAGCTTGGACCCAAGGTCACTGGCTCGAACAAGGGGTTACTTAGTCTGCTGTAGCCCCACGGTCAAGGCACATATGAGAAAACAATCAATGAACAACTAGGGTGTTGCAACAAAAAAATGATTATTGATGCTTCTCACCTCTCTCCATTCCTGTCTGTCTGTCCCTATCTATCCTCTCTCTTAGATAGACTCTCTTTCTGTCTCTGTAAAAAAAAAAAAAAAGTTACCTTCTTTGTGTAAAGGCAACAGCTATTATCATGTAGCAAAAGACTCAGAAAATACCACTAACATGCTCTTATTTAAAAAAAATTATTTTGGTTGAGAGGAGGGGAGATAGTGAGGCAGACTTCTGCATGCACCCTGGGATCTACCCAGTAAACCCATGTGAGGCTGATGCTCAAGTATCAAGCTATTTTTAGCACCTGAGGCTGTCACACTCAGACTACTGATCTATCCTCAGTGCCCAGGGCCATGCTAAACCAATTGAGCCACTGGCCATGGGAAAGGAAGAGGAAGAGAAGGGGGAGAGGGAGGAGGTGAGAATCAGATGGTTGCTTTGACTGGAAATCAAACCTGGTTGTCCATTTGCCAGACCGATGCTCTATTGAGCTACCAGCCAGGACTGAGGTGCTCTTATTTAAAAAGATTAAAATGGCCTAACTGTTGGTAGCACAGTAGACAGAGTGTCAACCTGGGACACTGAGGTCTTAGGTTTGAAACCCCATGGTCACTGGCTTGAGCAACAGGCTTCCCAGCTTGAGCATGGAATCATCCACATGATCTCATCATCACTGGTTTGAGCGCAAAGGTCACTGGCTTGAACAAGGGGTCATGGCTTGGCTTGAGCCTCATTGTCAAGGCACATACCAGAAGCAATCAATGAACAACTAAAAATGACGCAACTTCGAGTTGATGCTCCTCATCTCTATCCTTTCCTGTCTTCCTCTCTCTTGCTAAAAAAAAAAAAAAAAAAAGAAAATGATTAAAATCACATACCAACTAATTATAAGATAAATGAAAAGTAATGCAAGCCTCACCAGGCAGTGGTACAGCGGATAGAGTGTCGGACTGGGATGTGGAGGACTCAGGTTCGAAACCCCAAGGTCCCCAGCTTGAGTGCGGGCTCATCCAGCTTGAGTGTGGACTCACCAGGTTGAGCGCAGGGTCACTGGCTTGAGCGTGGGATCATAGACATAATCCCTTGGTCACTGGCTTGAGCTCAAAGGTCTCTGGCCTGAAGCCCAAGGTCACTGGCTTGAGTAAGGGGTCACTAGCACTGCTTGTCAAGGCATATATGAGAAAGCAATCAATGAACAACTAAGAAGACTAAGGAGCCACAAAGAATTGATGCTTCTCATCCTTTCCCTTCCTGTCTGTCTGTCCCTCTCTCAGTCTCTCTCTGTCTCTGTCACACAAAAAAGAAGCTATGCACACAAATATATATTACAGTTATTAATAAAAGGAAAGACTTAATGTGTTAAATGAGCAGAATCTCCATATAACAGAATGTTTACAAAGAGTTCTTGATTATACTAAGAACTACTTATATGTACATTTTAATACATGAGTTCAAAAATATAAGGAAAAAAACTCACAATCAGAAGTAAATATGCCAAAATGTTAGCAGTGAGAAATGGAAAGATTATTGATATTTTGGGTGTGTATTACTTTGTTTTTAATGCATTATAAATGTCAGTGATCCATGTTAATTGCATAACCAGAGGAGTAAAATGTATATGTATATACATATTTTTGTTGTTGTTGTATTTTTTTGAAGTTAGAAGTGGGGAGGCAGTCAAACAGACTCCCGCATGTGCCCAACCAGGATCCACCTGGCATGCCCACCAGGTGGCTATGCTCTGCCCATCTGGGACATTGCTCCATTGCAACCAGAGCCATTCTAGTGCCTGAGGCAAAGGCCATGGAGCCATCCTCAACACCCAGGCCAACTTTGATCAAATAAAGCCTTGCTGGGGGAGGGGAAGGGAGAGACAGAGAGGAAGGAGAGGGGGAGGGCTGGAGAAGCAGATGGGTGCTTCTCCTGTGTGCCCTGGCCAGAAATCAAACCTGGGACTTCCACATGCAGGGCCAATACTCTACCATTGAGCAAACTGGCCAAGGCCTCATATATTTTTTTATTGAGACAGGGAAGCAGAGAAACAGACTCCCGCATGTGCCCTGATCATGATCCACCTGGCAAGCCCACTAGGGGGCGATGCTCTGTTTGAAGCCGCTGCTTTGATGCTCAGAACTGAGCCATTTCAGTGCCTGAGGCTAGGCCATGGAGCTATCCTCAGCTCCTGGGACCAAAGTGCTCGAACCATTTGAGCCATCGCTGTGAAAGGGGAGGAGAGAGAGCAAGACAGAGAGAGAGCACGGGTAGCGGGAGGGGTGGAGAAGCAAATGGCCACTACTCCCGTGTGACCTGACTGGGAATCGAACCTGGGACTTCCACACGCCAGGCCAATGCTCTACTGCTGAGTCAACTGGCCAGAGCCTATAATATTTTTAAAAATGAAAATTTCTTAAATTTCAGTCAAGAACTTAAATATCTGGGGCAATACTAAGTAAGAATGATAGAATATCATGATACTGACTCTGATATTATAACTATAATTTATTCTCAACACAGCAGCCAGAGCATCCTTTAAAAAGTGGAGGAGGATTCAGGTCAAGTCTCTCCTTCACTCCAGACCTTCAAGGGCTCCTCATTTCACTTAGAATAAAAGCCAAAATCTTTACAATGGTTGACAAGAACCATCATGATCTGACCCCCCTGCCATGTCTCCGACCTACTCTCTGAACTCTGACTGACACCAGTCACACTGGTCTCTTTGCTATTCCTTAAAATCAGCAATCATACCCCTGCCTCGGGGCCTTTGCACTCACCATAACCTCTATTTGGAATGCTTTTCATCCCTACAAACATATAGTGTGCTTCAGAGCTCTGCTCAAAATGTCATTATATCAGGAAAAGCTTCCCTGACCCCCCATACAAAATAACAGCTACCCCCATTTCCCCAGCACCCTTTCCCCCTTTACCCTGAGCAGTTTATCACCATCTGTGGAAAAGTGGGTATTTTACTTAACTGTGGTCTCCCTGCCATGAGAAGACCTGTTTTGCCTGGTACATAGAAGATGCCCAATAAACATGTGCCGAGTGCCTGAATGAACACGCCTCAGACGGGGAGGCCTTAAAGAATAGATTCTCGGCCAGGGCACATAGGAGAGGCGCCCATTTGCTTCTCCACCCCCCCGTCCTTCCTCTCTGTCTCTCTCTTCCCCTCCCGCAGCCAAGGCTCCATTGGAGCAAAGATGGCCTGGGAGCTGGGGATGGCTCCTTGGCCTCTGCCCCAGGCACTGGAGTGGCTCTTGTTGCAGCAGAGCATCGCCCCCTGGTGGGCAGAGCGTCGCCCCTGGTGGGCGTGCCGGGTGGATCCCGGTCAGGGGCATGCGGGAGTCTGTCTGACTGTCTCTCCCCGTTTCCAGCTTCGGAAAAGTGCAAAAAAGAAAAAAAAAAAAAAGAACAGAGGCGCTGAAGCACAAACCACGGCACTTCTGCAGAAAACTGGCAGCCACGCCAACCTGACAGCCCCAGGGACATTTAACCAGCAGTCACCTCACTCCAGAAAGAAATACTTGAAAATACAAACAGAGATGATGGCAGTGAAGCATCCAAAAGACAGATAAGAGTATTTGGACAGAGCGGTTTAAGAGTCTCCACCAGAAAATTCAAGTTCTTCCATCAGGACGTGGTTTTTCCTGAAGGACAGAACTCCTAATTTTTATCACAGATTCAGAACCAGCTATATGCAGCACTTAAAATGACATTTTAAATGCTCCTTCTATCTTTCTATTTAGCTAACTCTTTGTTGTGATTAGCTATCTTTCCAATGGGTAAAAAGAGGCATTAGGAAACCAATTACCCTGTCACTCTCCCTCCCCGAAAGCAGGCAGGAAGAGGCAGCACCCGGGTACGGTACCCACGGGCTCCCAGAATCAGAGACACGCACACTTTTCCAGCCTGTCCGCACCTACAGCATGTGCACAGTTTGCCTGGCACTGCAGAGACAGAATGCAGCACTCTTCATCTTGCTAAGTTTTACTGGCCTCTAGAAATTCAAGGACAAACTGATAGCATTACTCACAGCCTGATATTCTTTGCCTTAGGAAAGATAAGAAAATTTATCCTGAGCTATTTCAGATTTTCTAGGCACCTCAGAGCTCCAGTGATTAGGACGGGCTGGTGGTGGGTCCTGCATGTGGGATCCCAGGACTATCAAGGGTAAGAGGTAACGTGTGGTGGGGACGGACAGGGACAGCTACAGCTGCAGCCCTCCGCTAAGTTATTATGCTTGCTAAATTCGTCTTTCCTTTCACCCATCTTCTTTTCCATGACAGCTCCTTCATCTCTGTCTTCTAACAGCTCAGCGGTGACTGTCATTTCATCCTGCTAAGGTGTCTCCCCCAAGATACTGCTTGAAGGAATTTCCTCTCTCACAGACAGCTGCATCTTAAATGGGATCCCCTGAGGACCAGAAGGACCTCAAGCTGAAAGGGGGCATTTCCAGTGGGGAGGGGGGAGAGAGAGGCCTCTAATATTTACACAGTACCTATGCCATGTCCTTTGTATATTTAACGACCTTCCTGAATTCTTACAGCATCTCTAAGATTATCATCTCCATTTCGGGATGAAAAATCAGGGACCTCCAGGCAAGACTGAATGTTAGTTCACATGTTGAGTACTTGCCCTGTTCCCAAAACACAGCAGTGGCAGAAGAAAATGTCCTAGAAACAAGTAAACTTATCTGTGTTCAAACACAAGATGAGTTTTTTTATTTATTCATTTTTAGAGAGGAGAGAGAGAGAGAGACAGGGAGGGAGAGAGAGGAGAGACACAGAGAGAGAGAAGGGGGGAGGAGCTGGAAGCATCAACTCCCATATGTGCCTTGACCAGGCAAGCCCAGGGTTTCGAACCAATGACCTCAGCATTTCCAGGTCAACGCTTTATCCACTGCGCCATCACAGGTCAGGCGAAGATGAATATCTTAATGGATGAGAAACCCAAATATTTACTATTTTGAGAAGCTGAAGGCATAACCTGTGGAGCTCTGGGTCCTGAAGCAGATGGAGAAAACCAGGAGCTTGGTCTTCTAGGGCACAGAGACTACAAGTGTCCCAGGGAAGGTGGGGGACCACAGCTGAACATGGGGGCTGGTAAAGGAATTTCCCACTTGGGAAAAGAAGCTGAAGAAAGCAGAGGGTGCCCCCACCTCCAGCCTAGAGCTTCCCTAAGATTATGAACGCCGAGAGGAGCTGGCGGCAGCACGCACATAACCAGGGCCTGGCCAGGCCGCACCTCCCCCCACCCCTTTGATGATTGGCTCTGAGAATATTTTCATTATCACCAAGGTCACGCAGCTCATCAATAATCCAAGACACCTGGCTCAGCACTGGGGCACCCAGGACCTGGGTGCAGGTGATGGGCAAGGAGAGAAAGAGGGAGAAACTGATTCTTATTCAAGATGAGCACACAAACCCAAACTCCAAAGCACCTAAGGGAAGCTGATGCTGAGAAAGATGGTCACCACCACCAACAGTTGGGAGGTAGTCCCCAAGGGTTAGTGAACTGGAAGACAGTACTGAACAGTTTACCCAGAAAAATAAAGAAATAAACACAAGCAGCTGGGAGCCATGGAGGATGGACTGGGAGGCTCTACAAAGTGACCAACAGGATTTGCAGAAGTGGTGACATAAAATGGCAGGACAGCAATACTCCAGGACAGCCTGGCTGCGAAGTTTCCATAACTGAAGACATTTTATGGATTCTCAGATTAAAAGCACATACCAAGTGTCAAACAAAGTAAGTAAAAAAAAAAAATTAAAAAAAAATCCACATCTGGAAAAGCAGGGGCATGTTCCCATGTTCCCTCTGCTGGGCTCATTCGGTTCCCGCCCTCCCTGTCCCATGACCCTCCCTGGAAGCTGCCTGCCAACGTCCTATGGTGTGGCCCCACTTCAGATCCTGGTACCGTGACGAAAGCCCTGGATTTGGGGTTAGGAGATGCTGGTTTAAGCACCCCACCTGTTTCTGCCTCACTGAACCTCGAATTCTTCCCCTAAAATGGGGTCAGAGGTAGGATTATAGAACCTTAACACTGGAAGGGACTTTGGGGTAGCATCAGCACAGCACAGCACAGCTGCATTTATTTCTGGCTCCCGCATGAACCAGCTCGGTGCCTCCCTGAGTTAGTGAACCTCCCGAGTGTCCACTACCCCATCAGAAGGGGATACTAATAGCACCCACATAGGGGGTTGTGAAAGGATGAAATGAACTCATACATGTAGATAACTATGCGCAGTGGCAGGCTCATAATAAACACTCAACCCGGAGCAGCCATAATTATAGACCTCCCGCCATGCCACATGACCTATACTGAGTGTGAGGGGCTTCCCACTGAAATCAAAGACCCCGGGGGTACCAGAACCAGGGCCCACTGCCACCTCTGCACTGTGAAAATGGGCAAGCCAGCAGCTGAACCCTCCCACCCTTCTCCCTGGTCACCGCTCAGTAGGTCCTCCTCGACCTTCAGATAAGTCCTTCCCAGTGACAACATGAACTTCCCCCAAATGGGGAGGGCCCAGATCAGGCCCCAGCACCCCCACCCAGTCGTCCTGGGCACCCTACCCCTCTCTGCTCACTGCAGATCTTACACAGCCACAGGGGCTGCTTCCTCCTCAGATGAGGGGCTGGGGAAACTGTAATCAAGGAACTCTTTGCCATTTTCCAAGGGGGTGGCTTTTGCTTCAGGCCAGATGGGCAGATAACCCAAAGGGCACAGGTCATCTAACACCCACAGGGGGCTGTAGGGCACAATGGATGTGCCCAGCCACGGATCCCCACGATATAGACTCAGCCCCACAACCATGTTCTGTTAGGAGCACATCAGAATAAGCCTGTGGGAACCAGCAGAACTACGTTCTTCAACAACTGAAGTGAAAGGCACCACCACGAGTGTGTGTAACTCTTCTCCTGCAGGAATGAGTAGCTGAACTGTGTGGCTCTCGGCCCATAGCAGAGGTTCCGCATCGTGCCTGTGCTGGCCCAGCACCGACAATGACAGCTAAGCACCTTGTAAGACTCCCCTGTTTTAGTTTATTCTCTGCATCCAGCCGAATAAGGCAGACTATTTATGAAGACATCCTGAGCTCTGCACATCTGTCCCAGCTCATCTGTACAGCTCCTGCAGAGCACCCTGAGGTGGCACATGCACATTTGGATTTTCTTCAGAGTCCGCAGCCAAGCTTGTCTGGAGTCATGGAAGGTATTATAGAATTATCTCTGTAAGCAGACCAGCCCAACTAGTCTTCTACAACTGAAGAGAAAGCCACCACGAGTGTGTGTAACCTCTATTCCTGCAGGAATGAGACGCTGTCCTGGGTGGCTTTCGGCCCAAAGCAGACTCTTCGCAGCGTGCCTTTGCTGCATCCCGCACCGACAATGACACCTTTGCCACCTTGTAAGTTTCCCCTGTCCTCATTTTTTCTCTGCCTCCTGCCGCACAAGGCAGTCTTTTCCTTAGGTCTTCGTGAGCTTCCCACATCAAGCCCAGCTTATCTTGACTGATGTGATTTTCTCTTGTTCGTGAACTATCCTTTTCTTCATTACCCTTCTTACTATTCTTTCCGTTTACTAGTATTTTACTAGTAATTGCCCATATCTTTCTGGTTTGTTTGTTTGTTTGTTTTTTCCTGAACCTGGAAACGGGGAGGCAGTCAGACTCCAGCATGAGTCCGCCCGGGATCCACCCGGCACACCCACCAGGGGGCGATGCTCTGCCCATCCGGGGCATCATTCTGTGGTGACCAGAGCCACTCTGGCGCCTGAGGCAGAGGCCGCAGAGCCATCCTCAGCGCCCGGAAAACTTTGCTCCAATGGAGACTCGGCTGCAGGAGAGGAAGGGAGAGACAGAGAGGAAGGAGAGGGGGAGGGCTGGAGAAGCAGATGGGTGCTTCTCCTGTGTTTTCTGACCGGGAAACGAACCCGGGTCTTCTGCAAGCAAGGGCGACGCTCCATCACTTAGCCAACAGGCCAGCACCCATGTTATCTTTCCTTATTCATCTTTTTAGCCTATCACTTCATTCCTTAACCTCCCACTTTTGATCCAGTTCTTTTACAGCAATGTGGCCACCCTTCAGCAAAAACAGTATCTCCAGAGCACCCAGAATAACACCTTCTCATCGAAACGCTTCTCAAGCACAGCAGTCAAGCGCTCCTCAGGTCGCAATCCTATCAGTGGACCTGGTGCTCACTGTCAACCTTAATCCTATGGAGGAGGCTGAACAACCTGCAGCAGACTACAGCTCCTGCAGAGCACACTGAGGTGGCACATTCACCTGTGGATTTTCTTCAGCGTCTGCATCTAAGCTTGACTGGAGTCATGGAAGGTATTATATAATTATCTCTGTAACCAGAACCAGCCCAACTACTGTCTTCTACAACTGAAGAGAAAGCCACCACGAGTGTGTGTAATCTCTATTCCTGCAGGAATGAGACGCTGTCCTGGGTGGCTCTCGGCCCAAAGCAGACTCTCCGCAGCCTGGCTGTGCTGCAGCCCAGCACGGACAATAACACCTTTGCCACCTTGTAAGTTACCCCTATCCTCATTTGTTCTCTGCATCCTGCCGCACAAAGCAGTCTTTTCCTTATGTCTTCGAGAGCTTCCCACATACTCCCCAGCTCATCTTGACTGAGATTTTCTTTTGTTTTTAAACTATCCTTATCTTCATTACTCTTGTTACTATTTTTTCTTGTTTACTAATATTTTACTTGTTATTGCCCATATTATCTTTCCTCATTCATCTTTTTAGCCCATCACTTCATTCCTGAACCCTCCACGTTTGATCCATTTTTTTACAGCAATGTGGCCACCCTTCAGCAAAAGACAGTATCTCCAAAGCACCCAGAATAACACCTTCTCATCGAAACGCTTCTCAAGCACAGCAGTCAAGCGCTCCTCAGGTCACAATTCAATCAGTGGACCCGGGGCTCACTGTCAACCTTAATCATATGGATAAGGCTGAACATCCTGCAGCAGACTACAGCTCCTGCAGAGCAATCGGACGTGGTACTTTCACTTCTGGATTTTATTCAGAGTTCACAGCTAAGCTTGCCTGGAGTCATGGAAGGTATTATATAATTATCTCTGTAACCAGAACCAACCCAACTACTGTCTTCTGCAACTGAAGAGAAAGCCACTACGAGTGTGTGTAAGCTCTGCTCCTGCAGGAATGAGTCTCTGTCCTGTGTGGCTCTCTGTCCAAAGCAGAGGCTTTGCAGCATTTCTGTGCTGAATTTCAGCTCCCACAATGACACCTTCATCACCTTGTAAGAGTCTCCTGCCCTCTTTTGTTCTCTGCATCCTGCCGCATAAGGCAGCCTTTTTCTGAGGTTGTCCTGAGCTTCCCTCATCTTCCCCAGCTCAGCTCGACTGATGTGGCTTTTCTTTTGTTTGTCAACTATCCCTTATCTTCATTCCCTTTCTTACTTGTCGCGAGCCGATCCACTAATGCTGGCTAACAAGGTCACAGCAGGAGAAGATCCACAGTTCCTGATTGACAAAGTCACAGCAAAAGAAGATCGATGGCTACTGGTTGATAGAGTCACCACAGTGAAGACCAACGGCTGTGGGTTGACAAAGTCACCGCAAAGGAAAGGCACAACGATACTTCTCCCTTTGACCTTTTGAATTAATCTGGCCTTATATCCCCCCTTTTCTGGGTTTGTGCTATTATTTATGGCACAGGGATAATAGTACCGTGCTTTCCCTGTAGATTTGTAGTAATTTCTTTGGAAATGAGACAGAAGGTGTAAGTTCCATAGAAAAGCCTGCAAGCCCCTTGAACTGGGCTCATAAACATAAGAGGCTGGCCATGATATCCCTCATAAAGGGTTAAGTTTGTAGGAGAATTTCTTCTTATTAATCATGTTAGAAAGAATAAAGTTAGAACTTAACTAGTGTATGAATATAGTAAATGAATAAAGTTTAACTAGACATTAAAATCTTAGGTAAAGTGGAGTGGAGTGGCCTGTTGCGTGGCCTTGGATGGGAGCGCAGGTGGCAAGTAAAGAATGTTTTGTTAAAAGACTTGTTTTGTCACTGAAGGCAGTTGCTAGGCTTTTCTCAGTAAAACATTCTCATGAGATTTTTGTATTTTCCAAGAATAAGGAGAGGAATGTAGTGGGATTCATAGCAGCAATAGCAATTAATGCCTTCTGATATTATGTTGCTACTAGCTATCTTGCAAATGCGCTCTATGTATCTTTAAGTAAAAGTTACTCTTTTTTTTTTTTTTTGTATTTTTCTGAAGCTGGAAACGGGGAGAGACAGTCAGACAGACTCCCGCATGCGCCCGACCGGGATCCACCCGGCACGCCCACCAGGGGCAACGCTCTGCCCACCAGGGGGCGATGCTCTGCCCCTCTGGGGCGTCGCTCTGCTGCGACCAGAGCCACTCTAGCGCCTGGGGCAGAGGCCAAGGAGCCATCCCCAGCGCCCGGGCCATCTTTGCTCCAATGGAGCCTCTGCTGCGGGAGGGGAAGAGAGAGACAGAGAGGAAGGAGGGAGGGGGTGGAGAAGCAAATGGGCGCTTCTCCTATGTGCCCTGGCCGGGAATCGAACCCAGGTCCCCCCGCACGCCAGTCCGACGCTCCACCGCTGAGCCAACCGGCCAGGGCCTAAAAGTTACTCTTAATGCTATGTCAGTTTCTTAAATAGCAAGCCTTTTGTAGTCTTGTGAAAAAAGAATTAGGACACTACATGAACTCAAGGCTATTTGCCTGAGCAAGCGGTAGTCCTTTGCTAGTCCTTGATGATTTCGTCTGCTATCTCTCTCTGCGCCCTTCACTCACAACAACAGTAAAATAGTTATTAATTAGTACTAATCTTTTAGAAGTTTGTACCGATATTGTTATTACTATTCAAGTTATTGTATAACTGTACTTTGAATGACTTACCACCTGATTTGTAGCTTATAGATATGAATTAACTGTTATCTAGAAATATGTAACCATAAACTAAAACAATGATGTATTCAAAATACCATGTGTGTCTCTCTCTGTTTCCCCTCTTCTCATTTAAAAAACAAAAACAAACCCTATCTATTTTAAACTTAATTACTGTGTATAAAATGAAAATAGAACAAACTCACCATAAATATAGAGGCAGACAACAAAATGGAAAATATAGTAATGATATAGTGTTATGTATTTCAGCAGCTTATAGAACATTAGTTAATAAATCCTCAGCCCCAATATTTGTCTATAAATGAAACCTGCTATTGTTAAGAAAAAAATTAATAAAAAAGTTTAGCAATCCTGACCAGGCAGTGGTGCAGTGAATAGAGTGTGGGACTGGGTTGCAGAGGATCCAGGTTTGAAACCCAAAGGTTGCCAACTTGAGTGTGGGCTCATCTGATGTGAGCAAGGCTCACCAGCTTGAACCCAAAGTAGCTGGCCTAAGCAAGGGGTCACTTGCTCTCCTGTAGCCCCCCCCCCCCCCCCACGGCACATGAGAAAGCAATCTGAGCAACTAAGGTGGCGCAAGGAAGAATTGATGCTTCTCATCTCATCTCCCTTCCTGGCTGTCCCTCTCTCTCTCCCTCTGTCTCTGTCACACACACTAAAAAAGTCCAGCGATATGTAGTAACACCTTAAAAATGGTCTATTTTACCAAATAATTTTACTTTTAGAAATAGTTTGCTAAGTAAATAGACTTGAAGATTTATTTGAAAAAATGTCAAACGGTATTCTAAAACAGTAGAATTGTGGACAGTTTGTTGTTCACACTTCTCTGTATTTTTCAAACTTTCTTGATAATATTTTTGTAACTAGAGTAAGAGATTTTACAAATAACTTTGTCTTTAGGTCAGGTATATATAGGTAAGTGCCCAGATGGTTTGTCCCGCAAGTGTCTGTCTGCAGCTGGCGGTTTGCTTGTAAGGTGGCGGTCGGTGAAAGGGCAGCAGTAGCATGCCAGGAGCAGGAAGACGCTCCGGCCGGGAACAGGAGCAGGCGGCGGGGGCGGGGCCGCACGAGCTGGTGCGGGGACCGTCGGGGGAGGCAGGTGAGTGTGAGGAGCTGGGCGGGACCGGCCCCGCAGCCGCCAGCCGAGAGTGGCGGTAGTGGCGGTTTTGGCAGTTGTGGCGGTTGTGGCGGTTTTGGCGGTTTTCGCTGGCTCGGGCTCTGAAGAAGGGTCGTCGGGGCACGTAGGCCGGAGGGGACGGACGCAGCCTGGGACCCTGACTCCTGTCCTCCAGGCGCAGAGCTCTGTCTGCTGGGACCGGGCGGGGAGCGAGCGCGCGCACCATTGCGGGGAGGAGAGGCGAGGAGAGGGTGTGGAGAGAGGAGGATGAGGGTCCGCTCGCCGGGGGTGGCACCGGCCTGCATCGAGGAAAGGGGGGACCCCAACATCACGCCCCTTGCCTTGGCTGGCTCGGAAGCAACCCCACTTCCCCTCCCCGGGCTTGACCCTGGGTGCTGTCAAAAAGGTCTGAAGAGGAAGAGGAGGTGGAGGAGGAGGAAGCTCGGTGAGAACGAGCTGCGAGCTAGAGCGCGGAGCGTGAGTGAAGGAGCCCAGCCGCCCGCCCTCCGCCTCCTCTCCATAAGCAGGAGCCCGGGCCGGGCCCAGCACGCCGCTCCAGCCCCAGCACGCTGCCCCAGCCCTAGCACGCCGCCGCTCCAGCCCCAGCCCCAGCCCCAGCACGCCGCCCCAGCCCCAGCACGCCGCCGCCCTAGCCGCTCCAGCCCCAGCACGCCGCCCCAGCCCCAGCACGCCGCCGCTCCAGCCCCAGCCCCAGCACGCCGCCCCAGCCTCAGCACGCCGCCGCTCCAGCCCCAGCCCCAGCACGCCGCCGCCCCAGCCTCAGCACGCCGCCGCTCCAGCCCCAGCCCCAGCACGCCGCCCCAGCCTCAGCACGCCGCCGCTCCAGCCCCAGCCCCAGCACGCCGCTCCAGCCCCAGCCCCAGCACGCCGCCGCTCCAGCCCCAGCCCCAGCACGCCGCCCCAGCCTCAGCACGCCGCCGCTCCAGCCCCAGCCCCAGCCCCAGCACGCCGCTCCAGCCCCAGCCCCAGCACGCCGCCGCTCCAGCCCCAGCCCCAGCACGCCGCCGCTCCAGCCCCAGCCCCAGCACGCCGCCGCCCCAGCCCCAGCACGCCGCCGCTCCAGCCCCAGCCCCAGCACGCCGCCCCAGCCCCAGCACGCCGCCGCTCCAGCCCCAGCCCCAGCACGCCGCCGCTCCAGCCCCAGCCCCAGCACGCCGCTCCAGCCCCAGCACGCCGCCCCAGCCCCTCCCTCTTTCACAGGCCGCGAGGGCAGCGCGCGCGAGCCAGGGGGAGGGAGAGCGAGCGGGCGCTGGCAGGAGGCGGCCGGACCAAGCGCCCGTGCGCCTGGCGTGAGGGGAAGCCGCTGCCCGCCCCTTCGCCTTCCCTTCTGCTCCGCCTCCCCGCTCCCCGCCCCGACCTCGGAGAAGCACCAGGTCGCCCCGGCAGCCAAAGTCAGTAAAAAGGAGCTCAACTCCAACCACGACGGGGCCGACGAGACCTCAGAAAAAAAACAGCAAGAAGCAATTGAACATATTGATGAAGTACAAAATGAAATAGACTTAATGAGCAAGCCAGTGAGGAGATTTTGAAAGTAGAACAGAAATATAACAAACTCCGCCAACCATTTTTTCAGAAGAGGTCAGAATTGATCGCCAAAATCCCAAATTTTGGGGTAACAACATTTGTCAACCATCCACAAGTGTCTGCACTGCTTGGGGAAGAGGATGAAGAGGTGCTGCATTATTTGACAAGAGCTGAAGTGACAGAATTTGAAGATATTAAATCAGGTTACAGAACAGATTTTTATTTTGATGAAAATCCTTACTTCAAAAATAAAGTTCTCTCCAAAGAATTTCATCTGAATGAGAGTGGTGATGCATTTTCAAAGTCCACTGAAATCAAATGGAAATCTGGAACGGATTTGATGAAACGTTCAAGTCAAACGCAGAATAAAGCCAGCAGAGAGAGACAGCATGAGGAACCAGAGAGCTTCTTTACCTGGTTTACTGACCATTCTGATGCTGATGAATTAGGAGAAGTCATCAAAGATGATATTTGGCCAAATCCATTACAGTACTACTTGGTTCCTGACATGGATAATGAAGAAGGGGAAGGAGAAGATGATGATGATGAAGAAGAAGGGTTGGAAGATATTGATGAAGAAGGGGATGAGGATGGTGAAGAAGATGAAGATGATGAGGGGGAGGAAGGAGAGGAAGATGGAGAAGATGACTAATGGAACACTGATGGATTCCAACCCCCTTTTTTAATTTTCTCCAGTCCCTGGGAGCAAGTTGCAGTCTTTTTTTTCCCCCTCTTGTGCTCAGTCGCCCTGTTTTTGAGGTCTCTTTTCTCTCCTTTACACACCATGGTTCTCACCTTATTGGGGGGGGGGTGTACCTTAAGCGGAATACAGTGGGAAAAGAATCTCTGCCACTTTCTGTTCCAAATTCATTTTTATCCCTTCCTGTCTCACCAAAAACTTCATAAAAATCACCACCACCGTGCTCTGTGGGAAAAAAAGAAAAACCTTCTGCTCCCTTAGCTCTGCTGGAAGCTGGAGGGTGCTAGGCCCCTGTGTAGTAATGCATAGAATTCTAGCTTTTTTCCTCCTTTCTCTGTATATTGGGCTCAGAGATTACACTGTGTCTCTATGTGAATATGGACAGTTAGCATTTACCAACATGTATCTACTTTCTCTTGTTTAAAAAAAGAAAAAAAACTAAAAAAATGGGGGGGTTATAGAAGGTCATCAAAGGATGGGTTTGAGATGTTTGGGTGGGTTAAGTGGGCATTTTGACAACATAGCTTCTCCTTTGGCATGTTTAATTGTGATGTTTAACGGACATCCTTGCAGTTTAAGATGACACTTTTAAAATAAAATTCTCTCCTAATGATGACTTGAGCCCTGCCACTCGATGGGAGAATCAGCAGAACCTGTAGGATCTTATTCAGAATTGACATTGCTTTATTGTAATTTTGTTCCTGTTTATTTTTAAATTTTCTTTTTGTTTCACTGGAAAGGAAAAATGTTCAGTTTTAAACGTTCAAAGTGTACAAGTTGCTTTGTTTCAATAAAACTAAATGTGTACACAAAGGGTTTGATGCTTTTCTCTCAGTACAGATTTCAAGTTTGACTTGTGTAACATATTGTCAAACTTGGTTGCCTAACTCCATATTTTTTGATACGCACTTTGCAGGATGACCTCAGGGCTATGTAGACTGAGTAAAGGGATTTCAATCAATGTATTAATGTCTCCATAGCCGGGAAACATCATGAGTACAATTTACTATCAATTTTAAATCATTTGGGATACCAGATTGCTCCAAAACTCAGTTCTGAGTAAGTTGTACCCTTTATTTTGTATTTGAAATTGGCATTTTAAAAAAAATGGGTCTGTATTTACCTGGATAGAAAAGTGCCTGCCACCACCATCAGACAGACCTGGTGCTCTACTGCCGAGTTACACAATGGGGCTATTGCTGGCGAGTCTCTATTGGCGCTATAAAATGGCCGAGAAGACAGACTCAAAGTAAGAAGCTCCTATTGGTGGTTAAGAAACTCAGGAGTACTTTTGTCTCTAAGTACCAGCTATTTAGTGTATTGTTCTCAAATAAGACCCTTCTGTGCGATTCTGGGCGAGATGCGGGATGGTGCTCCATCTGCTCAATGCCACTGTGCAGGGAACATTTTGAGAAGCTACCTAATGCCTAAGCTTTTTAATGCTGTAAAATATAGTAGCTGAAATTAAATGCCACTTAACTTTCTCAGAGATGGATTAATGGACAGCCTGGTCAGATTCAAAGCTCTTTGATGTATAAAACTTTATAAATGGAACTATCCCATCAATAGACAAAGTGTAATGGAAACCTATCTAGATGGATAGTATGTAATTTCTGCACAGGTCTCTGTTTAGTAAATACATCACTGTATACTGGTCAGGAATCTTGCTCCAATAAAGGAACATAAAGATTAAAAAAAAAAGGTCTGAAGAATCTGGTCCGAAAGCCAAACAGTTGTTTCCGAGATGTGTGCATGGTACGGTTCTTTTCCCTTTTAGGTTAGCCTGTCCTTTCTGTTTTCTTAACACACGAGAAACTGCAGGAAGACCTGAAGACCTTTCAGTGAATAAATAGAGCTCTTGTAGATGTAACTCTTAAGACGTGCCTGTGTTTACTAAAAAGCAATTGACTGTTAAAGAGCCCTTTATGCAGTTATTAAAACAAAGCTAGACTTTTCACTTAGCCCTTAAATAAATCTGCCCTCTGTCATATTTCAGCTGATAATTGCTTGTGGTTCTCATACCCAGATCTATTAAAGAAAATAAACATTTGCAACTTGATACTTTTATCAGTTTTATAAATAAGCAAAAGTTTATTTAGAAAACCACAGAGGCAGAAGTGAGCCATAGAAGAAATGGGTTCAGGAAACACGTTACAGAAGCAAAAGAAGGAGCTTAAGAGAAAGGGGTAAAGGTAACAAGCCTGGGAGGAAGGGAAGGGGACGGGAGCATGTTTCTGAGACGGAGAGCCCAACAAGTTCATCATTTAGGGAAAAATTTTACTCCAGAAAGTTTTACCCTACTTCTGTAAAGACATAGTCTGATTCTGATATGCATTTGCATTTGGAGATAAGGTTAGCTTTTTATCGAAAGCATTTTAAATTATCTTTGAAAACAAAACTTTTGATATGCAATGTTTTAATTTTGGAGGCATGAACACTAAAAAGTGTACAGTCTTTAAAGTGATCACCTCCTGCAGGTGCTTAATATATATGCTAGAAAAAAAGAGCAGCCGCTGTTCAAGAAACTGCCTGTGTGCAGCTCTATTTTTCATTTGCTCTATGCATCCTTCATTAGATTTAAATTTTTCCTTTCTCTTGTTTTCTGATTTTCACAGTTTCACTACAGCTGTTCATGAATACTTGATATAAGTCAGTTTCTGCCTGGAGAAGTCAAATATATAAGAATCTATTTCTCTTGTATATGTATGACACTTTGTAACATGTTCTTGAGTGGCATTAATTTGATCAAGTATTTAATTAATCATGACTTCAAGTTCTGGGAAAATATGAACTTAAAATAATTTGGTATTCCAAGCCCAGTTGTTTTGTTTTATTTTACTTTATTAATTTTTCCTTTTTTTACTTTTTTTAGAGTGAGAAGGATCTTACATAGAGAAAGCTGAGTGGATCTTCACTTGAGTTAACAGTATTTTAATATCATTGGTCCATGAACACAAATTGGTAAAACTTAATATGGCCCAAATTGTGGTAGATGTTAGAATGACTGATTTTAAAATTACTTTCCTCTGTAAAATTTTGTTGTAGTAACATCTGCATTTTAAAACTCCACAGCTTACCAGAGAGAGGAAGTTGTTAAAGTGATTGTTACCTTTAATAATATGTGGGAAATGTTAAACACATTAGAAATTTTGTGAGCCTGAGAAGCTGTATGTTCAATGAACAAAGAATATTATAGTCTTTGGGGAGTAGTGAGGGCTGAAGTTATTTTATGAGGAAGCTAACATTATGGTACCCTAATGATAGTTTAGGGAAAAAGAAAAACCAGCTTTTAACAGGGAAAAATCATGAACTATAATTTACCATAGGCCTGGACTCCTATGAGGCTTCCTAATGGTTCTCCCCACCTCCAGTAAGTAGCTCATATAGCACAGGTGAGGTGCATCTTCCTAAAAGACCATTTGGCAACTATCCTAATGTTAAAGCTATGCAATGATTCCCCTTTACATTAAATTTCCTTAGGCAGGCCCTGGCTGGTTGGCTCAGTGGTAGAGCGTCGGCCTGGCGTGCAGGAGTCCCGGGTTCGATTCCCGGTCAGGGCACACAGGAGAAGTGCCCATCTGCTTCTCCACCCCTTCCCCTCTCCTTCCTCTCTGTCTCTCTCTTCCCCTCCC
This sequence comes from Saccopteryx bilineata, assembly GCF_036850765.1. Lineage (NCBI taxonomy): Eukaryota > Metazoa > Chordata > Mammalia > Chiroptera > Emballonuridae > Saccopteryx > Saccopteryx bilineata. The sequence continues at coordinate 387,011 of NW_027095451.1, forward strand.
GCAGCCAAGGCTCCACTGGAGCAAAGTTTGCCCAGGTGCTGAGGATGGCTCTGTGGCCTCTGCCTCAGGCGCTAGAATGGCTCTGATTGTGGCAGAGTGATGCCCCAAGATGGGCAGAGCATCGCTCCCTGGTGGGCATGCGGGTGGATCCTGGTCAGGTGCATGCGGGAGTCTGTCTGACTGCCTCCCCGTTTCCAACTTCGGAAAAATACAAAAAAATACCAAAAAAATTTACCAATGACATACTTCAAAGATATAAATCACATATTCCAAAAATTTATATGGAACCAAAAAAGAACACGAATAGCCTCAGCAATCTTAAAAAAGAATAATAAAGTGGGAGGTATCACACTTCCTGATATCAAGCTATACTACAACACCATTGTACTCAAAACAGCCTGGTACTGGCATAAGAACAGGCATACAGATCAATGGAACAGAACAGAGAATCCAGAAATAAACCCACAGCTCTATGGACAACTGATATTTGACAAAGGAGGTAAGGAAATACAATGGAGTAAAGACAGCCTCTTTAACAAATGGTGTTGGGAAAATTGGACAGCTACCTGCAAAAAAATGAAACTAGACCACCAGCTTACACCATTTACAAAAATAAACTCAAAATGGATAAAAGTCTTAAATGTAAGCCATGAAACCATAAGCATCTTAGAAGAAAACATAGGCAGTAAGCTCTCTGACATCTCTCGGAACAATATATTTGCTGATTTATCTCCACGGGCAAGTGAAATAAAAGACAGGATAAACAAATGGGACTATATCAAACTAAAAAGTTTTTGCACACCTAAAGACAATAAGAACAGAATAAAAAGACAAACTACACAATGGGAGAACATATTTTACAATACATTTGATAAGGGGTTAGTAACAAAAATTTATAAAGAACTTGTAAATCTCAACAGCAGGAAGTCAAACAATCCAAACAAAAAATGGGAAAAAGAAATGAATAGACACTTCTCCAAAGAGGACATACAGATGGCCAATAGGCATATGAAAAAATGCTAAACATCACTAATCATTAGAGAAATGCAAATTAAAACCACAATGAGATATCACCTCACACCAGTCAGAATGGTCCTCATCAACAAAACAACACAGAATAAGTGCTGGCCAGGATGTGGAGAAAAGGGAACCCTCCTGCACTGCTGGTGGGAATGCAGACTGGTGCAGCCACTGTTGAAAACAGTATGGAGATTCCTCAAAAAATTGAAAATCGAACTGCCTTTTGACCCAGCTATCCCACTTTTAGGAATATACCCCAAGAACACCATAGAACTGCTCCAAAAGGAGAAATGCACCCCCATGTTTGTGGCAGCATTGTTCACAATAGCGAAGATCTGGAAACAGCCCAAGTGTCAGTCAGTGGACGAGTGGATTAAAAACCTTTGGTACAGACCCTGGCCGGTTAGCTCAGTGGTAGAGCGTCGGCCTGGCGTGCAGGAGTCCCGGGTTCGATTCCCGGCCAGGGAACACAGGAGAAGCGCCCATCTGCTTCTCCACCCCCCCCTCTCCTTCTTCTGTCTCTCTCTTCCCCTCCAGCAGCCAAGGCTCCATTGGAGCAAAGTTGGCCTGGGCACTGAGGATGGCTCCATGGCCTCTGCCTCAGGCACTAGAATGGCTCTGGTTGCAACAGAGCAACGCCCCAGATGGGCAGAGCATCGCCCCTGGTGGGCATGCCAGGTGGATCAGGTACATGCGGCAGTCTGACTGCCTCCCCTTTTCCAACTTCAGGAAAATACAAAAAAAAAAAAAGCTTTGGTATATATATACTATGGAATACTACTCAGCCATAAGAAATGATGACATCTGATCATTTACAATAACATGGATGGACCTTGGTAACATTATACGGAGTGAAATAAGTAAATCAGAAAAAACTAAGAAGTATATGAATCCATACATAGATGGGACATAAAAATGAGACTCAGAGACATGGACAAGAATGTAATGGTAATGGGGGTGGGGGTGGGGGGTGAGGAGGGATGGGGCAAGGAAGGAGAGAGGGAGTGGGGGAGGAGAGGGGCACAAAGAAAACCAGATAGAAGGTGACGGAAGACTATTTGACTTTGGGTGAAGGGTATACAGCATAATCAAATGTCAAAATAATCTGGAGATGTTTTCTGTCAGCATATGTACCCTGATTTATCAATGTCACTGCATTAAATTTAATAAAAATAAAAACAAAAAAACCATGGAGAAGTAAATAATGTAATATAAAAATATTTTTCTTTTCTAAAATGAATAAAAAAAAATTTTTTCTATGAAAATTGAAATTTAGCAGTCTTTTTATTTCAAGTAAAATTTGTGATCTGAAATTTTTACTTATGGTAGATCTTCTTCTAGCTTAATGGGACTTAACCCACATGCCATGGGCAGAGTGATCCTAGTACCCTGTGACCCACACTTGACAATTAGACCAAGGAGTGCCATATATTACCCCCAAAGAACCAACCATAATCTGGCCAAAATCTGGTCATCTTTTTTCTAGAATATGACTAAGAAATGCAGTGCCTGGGCCCTGGCCAGGAAGCTCAGAGAATGGAGCAAATGGAGAGAGAGAAACAATGATGGAAAAACTCTCTCTCTCTCTCTCTCTCTCTCTCTGTGTGCACACATGTGGGGGGGAGGGGAGATGGCTTTCTAGTTCCTGTGAAGCTTGGCTGTACTTCCTGTACTCCATTTTCTTGAGATTCTGTTCTATCTCTTCACTATTCTCTTTTACTTGACCTTGGTTGAGTGGTTTCTCTTCTCTGTAACCTGTAGAATCTGATCTGTCTGAATAAGTACATTTCCCAAGACCAGAAAGCTAAAATAATACTAATGCTGATATTAATATTGTCTTAGTTTCGGCTGCTATAATAAAAATACTATAGACTGGGAGGCTTAAACAACAAACAGTTCTTTCTCACAGTTCTGGAGGTAGGGAAGTCCAAGACCAAGGAGCTAGCAAACTGGGTGTCTGATGAGGACCTGTTACCTGTCTTATAGACAGCCATCTTCTCCTGGGGTCTCTTTTATAAGGTTATTAATCCCACTCATGAGGGCTCTATCCTCATGATCAATCACCTCCAAACACCCCACCTCTTATTACTATCAGACTGGAGTTAGGATTTCAACATTTGAATTTGGGAGATGGGGCACTGAACTTCAAGCCCGTAACAGATATTAATATTAGTTACTTACCAAGGAAGTACTTTTCCTATTCTTATTTCATTAATACAGATGACTAAGACGTAAGGTTGGTAAGGTCCCCTGTCCTGTGCTGGCCAAGGGCACTTAGCTGAGGTGCCATTCCAGCCTGCATTCCTATGACGCTGCACACACTAGGTTGGGAGCCGGAGGCTGTGGTTCTTCATCGATAACTCATGATAGGGTGCTGAGGAGGTAGAGTGTCAAGGCTCCCCAAATTGTGCAGCTGTTTGGAGGCTGCCATAAGACACCAAAATATGCCTAGTGTGATGATGGGTAAATCACACAGCCTGAATCGGCATTTCACGCTCCCTCCCTGCACTTACACTTTCCAGCAATGCTTGTTCATTTTCTTCCCATGACTGTTTAGCAAACACAAGATCATTTAATAATATTGAGAATGAGAGGGAAGTGCACACTGTAAGATACCTGAGGCAGAGAGAAAGATGAGGAAAGCCAAGGTTGGGATGTGGAGCTTGTGGGAGCTGTGCAGTCACTAGCTGAAGCCTCAGGTGCTCTAAGGTGAGCTCACTGTTTAAGTGAGATAGGTGGGAGGCACCAGTACTTTCGTTAACATTCTCTCCTTTCGCCATTGCCACAACCCTGTGATGTGAATATCACTGAGCTTACTTTCCAGGTGGGGAAAATGAGGCATAGAGAGGGTGAGTGATCTGTCAAAGAACACACACAAGAAATGGCAGAGCTGAGAGTGTAAATCATGTGCAGCTTCTATTTTAAGATACTGTCAGTCTCTTCAGTTTGGTCCACCCTACATTTGATTTCACTCCTCTTTAACTCTCAGTTCACATGTGTGTGAGCTAGGGCAGTAAGTCTGATCTGACTGTTAAAACTTTGTTTTTATTATGAACCAAATTGTGCCAGATTGTGACCAGTTGTCTCACTCACTAACATATAAGGCCAGCATGGTCAGTTTCTTGCATGGGCACATATTTTCGGACTTAACTGCCACAAATTATTTTTTTAAGGCATTTTTAGTATATTGTTTATTAGCACTCAGATTCTACTCAGGGAAGCACCATATATCTCAAGCAAAATTCATACTAGTTTTTCAATAAGGAAAACCCAAAAACACATGACTCTGAGAACTCAACAACTAATGAAAACTTGTTTCTGTTGTTTCTTTTCTTAATGGAAATGTAGGGACGCAATATTAAGAATGCTTTTCTTCAAGATTATGCTCACTTGTGCTTGAAAAGGGATTGCTTTGCATAACTAGAAAATGTGTTTTAAATACCAAAAAGGAAAAATTGCACATTAAGGAAGGCTAGAGATAAAATTAATCTGCCTAACTTAAGGCTGTGTAGATAACCTTGGGTCTTTTTTTCAGCTCATTAATGTATCTCCTGGTAATAGAAATGTTATCTGTGATAACATTAACACAATGCCTCTTAGGAGAGGTGACATTGTGGCTCTAGAGTGTGGTGTTTTCAAAATTATTAATTCTGGAACACAGAAATGTATTGTGTATAATAATATTTCTTAGTGTTAATAAAATGCAAATAGAACTATGAAGATGTTATACGGCCCATATTTCCCAATACCAAAGCAAATCATTTTTTTATGAAACCTCTTACTTCATAACAAACAAACGAACCAAAAATAACAGAAGGGCTTAAAAAGTACAAAATTAACTCTGTGATTTACCTGTTAAAAATTATTCAAGTGTAAGTGTTCAGTTATTGGTTTAATCTTCATATAAAAGAGTAAAATTTTTGTTAATTTTATAATGAAATTTAGGTGCCATGAAAACTATTATTACTCTTTTGATTAAAAAGAAGGCAACTGGAGAAATACCAATTCATAACACCTTATTTTAAGTAGAATTACCAATCATAAAATGTCTAGTAACCAGTAGAAGGCCCTATAAATGATGTCAAATACTAATTAATCTCTACAGAGATAAAGGTTTATTTTCTACATCAATGCAGTTCTAGAGGTACTAAACCATATTCTTTTTTTTTATTATTCATTTTAGAGAGGAGAGGGAGAGACAAAGAGAGAGAGAGAGAGAGAGGAGAGACAGAGAGAGAGAAGGGGGGGAGGAGCTGGAAGCATCAACTCCCATATGTGCCTTGACTAGGCAAGCCCAGGGTTTCGAACCAGCGACCTCAGCATTTCCAGGTCGACGCTTTATCCACTGCACCACCACAGGTCAGGCTAAACCATATTCTTAAATTTCTCAAATGCTCACTCTGTACCATTTCTGCACCACTGGTCCGACATCATATTTTGTTTCCAATATAGCAAATATAAACTCAGTCTAAATTATTCTTTCACAAGTGTTATTAGTCTACTTGATCAAAGAAGATTACTGTATTTTTCGCTCCATAAGACTTAACTGACTATAAGACACACCTAGGGTTTTAAGGAGGAAAAGAAAAAAAATATTTTGAACCAAATGATGTGTTAAATATTTAATAAAATACTATATTTTTTGCTCCTTAAGGCACATGGGCATTTTCCCTCCACTTTTGGGATGGGGGGAGTGCGTCTTATGGAGCGAAAACTACAGCAAATGCCTAAGTAGGTTAACACTTTTCAGAAGAAAATTCATTATTACTTTTTTTACATTTCCCAACACCCTGAATGAAGATGATAACTGGAAGGCTGTAGTACAAAGAATCATTTTAAACCAAGAGTTGCATCATTGTGAAAGATAGGCAAGTCTTGTACATAAGCATTAGTGTAAATTAAAAAAAACAACAACCTACCCATTAGTATTTTTACAGCCACCTATGCAGGGGAGGTAAAATGAAAGGCTGTTCATTACATCACAATACCCAAATGGCATTCAAGTATTTCTGAAAATAGTCAAGGGAGAAAAAAAAACTACTTACCTGATGGCAGAATTTGGTCTCGTTCTTTTATTGTAATCCATGGCCTCGGAGGAAGCTGCTGTAGATGAACTGCAGGATTTCAAGCATGAAGTTCAGTAGCTTTCGGGTTCCATCTGGGTCCTGGTATAAACTCATAATATCCTGTGATGAAGGATTGCCCGAGATTTCTAATTCTGCCCAGTGAGATGTTTTCCCATTGGCTACCTCCTCTGCTGACATGATGGTATAAATTTTGCGAGGATCTGGAGGATATTTTTCCTTTGGCATCCCTATTAGTCTGCATTCAGCGCGCCGGGCTCCGGGCAGCGGCGGAGCGGCTGGTGCTGGTGCTGCGGCGGGTTCTGGTGCTGCGGCGGCGGCGGGGCGGCCGGTGCTGGTGCTGCGGCGGCGGCGGGGCGGCTGGTGCTGGTGCTGCGGTGGCGGCAGGGCGGCTGGTGCTGCTGCTGTTGCAGCGGCGGCGGGGCGGCCGGTGCTGTTGCTGCTGCGGCGGCGGGGCGGCCGGTGCTGTTGCTGCTGCGGCGGCGGAGGGGCGGCTGGTGCTGGTGCCACTGCGGTGGCTGCGTCGGGGTGGCTGGTGCTGCTGCGGCGGCGGAGGGGCGGCCGGTGCTGTTGCCGCTGCGGCGACGGCTGGGTGGCCGGTGCTGTTGCTGCTGCGCCAGCGGCGGGGCGGTGCTGCGGCGGCACCAATATAGCAGGTATAAACAGTCTAAATTATTCTTTCACAAGTGTTATTAGTCTACTTGCTCTAACAAGATTGTACTTTTTGCTCCATAAGACTTACCTGACTATAAGACACACCTAGGGTTTTAAGGAAAAAAAAAATATTCTGAACCAAATGGTGTGTTAAAATATTTAATAAAATACCGTATTTTTCGCTCCATAAGACACACGGGCATTTTCCCTCCACTTTTGGGATGGGGAGAGTGCGTCTTATGGAGCGAAAAATATGGCAAATGCCTAAGTAGGTTAAAACTTTTCAGAAGAAAATTCATTATTACTTTTCTTACTTTTCCCAATACCCTGTATGAAGATAACTGGAAGGCTGTAGTACAAAGAATCATTTTAAACCAAAAGTTGCATCATTGTGAAAGATGGGCAAGTCCTGTACATAAGCATTAGTGTGGATTTTTAAAAAGTCTATCCAGGCCCTGGCCGGTTGGCTCAGCGGTAGAGCGTCGGCCTGGCGTGTGGGGGACCCAGGTTCGATTCCCGGCCAGGGCACACAGGAGAAGCGCCCATTTGCTTCTCCACCCCTCACCCTCCCCTCACCCTCCTTCCTCTCTGTCTCTCTCTTCCCCTCCCGCTGCCAAGGCTCCATTGGAGCAAAGATGGCCCGGGCGCTGGGGATGGCTCCTTGGCCTCTGCTCCAGGCGCTAGAGTGGCTCTGGTCGCGGCAGAGCGACGCCCCGGAGGGGCAGAGCATCGCCCCCTGTTTTACCCCTGGTGGGCAGAGCATCGCCCCTGGTGGGCGTGCCGGGTGGATCGGGCGCATGCGGGAGTCTGTCTGACTGTCTCTCCCCGTTTCCAGCTTCAGAAAAAAACAAACAAACAAAAAAAAAAGTCTATCCGTTAATACTTTTACAGCCACCTATCCAGGGGAGGTAAAATGAAAGACTGTTCATTACATCACAATACCCAAATGGCATTCAAGTATTTCTGAAAATAGTCAAGGAAGAATAAGAAACTACTTACCTGATGGCAGAATTTGGTCTCGTTCTTTTAATGTAATCCATGGCCTCGGAAGAAGCTGTTCTGGATGAACTGCAGAATTGTCAAGCATGAAGTTCAGTAGCTTTCCGGTTCCATCTGGGTCCTGGTATAAACTCATATCCTGTGATAAAGGATTGCCCCAGATTTCTAATTCTGTCCAGTGAGGTGTTTTCCCATTGGCTACCTCCTCTGCTGACATGATGGTATAAATTTTGCGAGGATCTGGATCATATTTTTCTTTTGGCATCCCTATTAGTCTGCTTTCAGCGCGCTGGGCTCCGGGCAACGGCGGAGCGGCTGGTGCTGGTGCTGCTGCGGCGGCGGCGGGGCGGCCGGTGCTGGTGCTGCGGCGGCGGCGGCGGGGCGGCCGGTGCTGTTGCTGCTGCGGCGGCGGCGGGGCGACCGGAGCTGTTGCTGTTGGGGCGGCGGCGGGGCGTCTGGTGCTGCGGCCGCGGCAGCGGGGGAGGCGGCTGTTGTTGGTGCTGCGTCGGCAGCTGGTGCTGGTGCTGCTGCGGCGGTGGCGGCGAGGCGGCTGGTTTTGGTGCGGCTGCGGCGGCGGCGGGGCGTCTGGTGCTGCTGCTGCGGCGGCCGCTGGTGCTCGTGCTGATGCTGCGGCGGCCGCTGGTGCTCGTGCTGATGCTGCGGCGGCCGCTGGTGCTCGTGCTGATGCTGCGGCGGCCGCTGGTGCTCGTGCTGATGCTGCGGCGGCTGGGCGGTCGGTGCTGTTGCTGTTGAGGCGGCGGCGGGGCGGCGGGGCGGCTATTGCTGGTGCCGCTGCGGCTGCGGCGGCGGCGAGGAGGCTGTTGCTGGTGCTGCTGCGGCGGCGGGGCGGCTGGTGTTCGTGCTGCTGCGGCATCGGCGGGGCGGCCGGTGCTGGTTCTGCTGCGTCGGCGTCGGGGTGGCTGGTGCTGGTGCTGCTGGGGCGGCGGCGGGGCGTCTGGTGCTCCGGCGGCTGGTGCTCGTGCTCCTGCAGCGGCAGCTGGGGGGCTGGTGCTGCTGCGTCGGCGGCGTCGGGGTGGCTGGTGCTGGTGCTGCTGGGGCGGCGGCGGGGCGTCTGGTGCTCCGGCGGCTGGTGCTCGTGCTCCTGCAGCGGCAGCTGGGGGGCTGGTGCTGCTGCGTCGGCGGCGTCGGGGTGGCTGGTGCTGCTGGGGCGGCGGCGGGGCGGCCGGTGCTGGTGCTGCTGGGGCGGCGGCGGGGCGGCCGGTGCTGGTGCTGCCGGGGCGGCCGGTGCTGGTGCTGCTGGGGCGGCGGCGGGGCGTCTGGTGCTGCGGCGGCTGGTGCTCGTGCTCCTGCAGCGGTGGCTGGGCGGCCGGTGCTGTTACTGTTGAGGCGGCGGCGTGGCGTCTGGTGCTGCGGAGGCGGCAGCGGGGCGGCTATTGCTGGTGCTGCCCCGGCGGCGGCTGGGCAGCCGGTGCTGTTGCTGTTGGGGCGGCAGCGGGGCGGCTGGTGCTGGTGCTGCGGCGGCACCAATATAGTGCCCCAGGCACTGAGGATATCTTCATGGCTTCTGCCTTGGGTGCTAAAATATTAATATAATGGCTCCAGTTGTAACAGAGCAAGGTCCCTTGATGGGCATAGCATCGCCCCTAGTGGGCTTGCCAGGTGGATCCTGGTTGGGGCACATGCAGGAGTCTGTCTCTGCCTCATCTTCTCTCACTAAAAAAAAAATGTATTGGGGTGACATTCATTAACAAAATTATTTAGGTTTCAGATGCACAATTCTAAAACACAGCATCTATACACTGTATTGTGTGTTCACTACCCCAAGTATCTGTCCATAACTATCACCCCCTATCCTCTTTTGCCTCCCCCAAACCCTCTACTCTCTTCCACATTCCCCTATGCCCTTTGTCCCATGTCCCCGCCTTGGCAATCATCACACTATGTCCATGAGTTTTTTCTCTCTTTTCTTTTCTGGTTTTTTTTTTTTTTTTTTTTTTTGCTTTTTTTGCTTATTCCCTACACCTTTGTTCCCCAGCCCCTAAATTAAGGATCTTAAAATGGGACATTAACCTGGGTTATTCAGGAGGGTCCAATCGAATCACAGGAGCCCTGCTGTGGTCAGAAAGGAATGTACCAATGGAAGAAATGCTACATTGCTGGCCTTGAAGGTAAAGGGGCCACAAGCCAAGGAATTGGGAAGTCCCTAGAATCTGGAAAAGGCAATGAAAATGAATTCTTTTCTAGAACAGAAAAGAATGCAGCTCTACCGACCCGCTGATTTTAGCCCAGTGAGAGCCATGTGGACTTCTGACCTACAGAACTATAAGATAATTCATTTGTGCTGTTTAAAGCCACCAAGTTAGCCCTGGCCAGTTGGCTCAGTGGTAGAGCGTCGGCCTGGCGTGCAGGAGTCCCGGGTTCGATTCCCGGCCAGGGCACACAGGAGAAGCGCCCATCTGCTTCTCCACCCCTCCCCCTCTCCTTCCTCTCTGTCTCTCTCTTCCCCTCTCGCAGCCAAGGCTCCATTGGAGCAAAGTTTGTTCGGGCGCTGAGGATGGCTCTGTGGCCTCTGCCTCAGGCACTAGAATGGCTCTATTGCGGCAGAGCAATGCCCCAAGATGGGCAGAGCATTGCCCCCTGGTGGGCATGCCAGGTGGATCCTGGTTAGGCGCATGTGGGAGTCTGTCTGACTGCTTCCCCGTTTCCAACTTCAGGAAAAATAAATAAATAAAGCCACCAAGTTAGATGTAGTTTTTTAAACAGCAGTTGCGAGAATCTGACCCTTGTGTCAGCATATCCTTCCACCCTATAGCTCCATGGTTAAACTAGTAGTATACCTGTTGTGAGAATATCTAAGTAATCTCTAGCTTCTTGAATCAGAGTCAACACCTGTTAAAGTCCTATTTACTCTTATTAATCTATCAGCTTGTTTTTATACTCACTAAAAATAAACTGCAGGCTAATTCCTTTAAAAATTCATTTCTTTGCCTTCCTGTACCTGAAGCTCTATAGTGGCAATTTAATTACTATCAAAAGAATACTTCATTTAATATAAAGAAATCCACCAAATAACTGAGGGCTGTTCTTACTTTAACACTGAAGGCTTCAGTTGAATGAAAAAATACAAAACCAAACAAAATTCAGTGGGCCTACAAACTAACATCATTATTATCACTATACAAACATAGGCATTTTCCAACTAAACCTTCCATTTATAAACATGTTAAGAAAATCATTTGGTCTGAGGCCCACCTGAAACTAAGGTACAAAGTAATAGCTCAAGTGAACTCTCAGTGGGTAGGTCCATATATCACAAACCTTTCTGGATTGAACAAAACCAAGTTCGCTGACTCCTTTGGTTAATAAATCAGATTGATTTTATATTGTCTTTGAAGATCATCTTCTGTCCTTTAGAGCAGACATAAAAGCTAATTTTGAACTTGTGGCTTATTCTTTCCATCTATACCACCACTCTTCAGCTCTTCTATTCCTCTCCCATCGGCCTTCTCTCTTTCCATTTTATCACAGCCCACCATTTGCCTCAGAAGGATTGTCTAAATTTTATTCCCTCTGCCAAAGTACAAATGATCAAAAATTAACTGTATAAAGGGCAGACAGACCTGTGACAAAGCTTTCGATCATTCATTTTGCACTGTGAAAGTCAGGTTTACCATGAAGTGAATGAAACTTAAGACTCAATGCCCCTCTTATTTATGGGTTCATTCTAAGGCCCAGGGAAGGATCTTGACACATTCACACAGCTATAGATTTTTCTTGAACATTGCAAAAGTAAAAAGCTTTCATTGCCATTGGCTAAGGCCATTCTCTTCCCATTCTGACTTCTCATCCATTACACTGCAGTCAAGTGGTGTTACTATGGACATGAGTATTTTGGGGATCTGGGTCAGGGGAAGTTAAAGATCTGGGAACACATTAAGTTTCAGTTTAGTTGGTTGTATTTATGAGGGTCACAGTCACTTCCTTATACAGTGTGTCTGTAATGTCATGGTACACTTTTGACCGGTCACAGGAAAACAATAAAAGAAGATAGAAATGTGAAATCTGCACCAAATAAAAGGAAAACTCTCCCAGTTTCTGTAGGATGATGTGGCATCATACACGCATATGCAGATGATGACTTAACAGCGTGTATACAGCGGAGCAGCCACAGCCATGCCAGTCGAAATGTGGATGGTACAGAGGAAAATTCAGTGTGTTCTGTGGCTTGCTAAATTCGAATCCGTGACCAAAGTGCAACGTGAATATCGGCGCGTTTATAACGAAGGCCACCACATAGGAATAACATTACTCGATGGGATAAACAGTTGAAGGAAACCGGCAGTTTGGTGGAGAAACCCCGTTCTGGTAGGCCATCAGTCAGTGACGAGTCTGTAGAGGTTATACGGGATAGCTACCTAAAGAGCCCTAAAAAATCTGTGTATGAGCCTACATTGAACTGCACTGAATGAATAAATAAAATCTTTAAAAAAATATTTTTCAAGGTTTAATAACATTAATCCTCTCAGCAACCCTACAACGTAGGCAACTCATTGTCATGACTATTTGAAAGAGGAGAAAGCTGAGGCACAGAAAGGTTAAGTAATTGCCCAAGGTCACACAGCAAATAAGTTGCAGAACTAGGAGCAAACCCAAGCAGTCTGGTTCCGGAGCCTATGCAACCATGGGAAGGGCTGAAACTTTCCTCTACCCTCCAAGTTATTCTGGCTTTGCTCGCTATCTACTGAAGTGAACCCCTGTTTCTTGTCTCCTTGAAGGAAAGAATTTGGTCAAGAGAGAAAGTGCAGCAAGTAAAGGAAAAATTTATTGGCCATGCAGGAATACATTCAGAAGGGACTAAGTGAGGGCCTTGGAGAAAAGTTCAGGGGGTTAGCCTTGGACCAGCTACTGCTGCCCACTGCTCCCCTGGTTGCAAGTCTCATGAGGTCCCTTAGGGCTTAAGAGAAACAGAGGGGCAAGGAAAATGCACCTGGGGGGATGATTATGGGGGGGGGAACATGCTCCTGGAAGGGAGAGCATCTTAGAACCTCCATGCTAAGGTCTTTTAAGGGTAGGGTTCCTAGGGAAGGTCCCAGGGGAAGACCTCAATAGACCACCCATCAGCTCTTCAGATGTGTCCTTTTAGGGTTGTGGTCTCCACTGGTTGGTCAGTGCCAGGGTAAAGGGTCATTAGTTTGTGCAGCTGGTCCTGAGGCCAGCCTAGATATGGCTTGTCTGGTTTTGCTGCTTATTTGGGCCTGGAGCTGAAACACAACTGAGGCCTAGATGTTATTCCTAGGGGTTACTGCTTATGGTTTATTCTCTGGCCCTTTGTTCATTCTCCCTTTAAGGGGGTCTAACCTCTCTAAAACTCCTGGCAAATTTGTGGAAAGAACCTATTATAGAGAATAAATGAGGAGGAGGACAGGCAGATTAGACCACTGGTCCTAGAAATTTGGCTGTGAAAGGACACTGAATTGAACTGAGTTCATTAAAGAGCCAAAGTCATACAATGATGTGATTATAGCCTTAATTATGGGTTGTATGTACTGATTTTTGCCTTTCTGTTAGGGTTTTAGTCCACCTGTTCTTGTTTTTGTTCAGTCCATTGAAAGGGCTAAAGAGCTTTTTCACGAGCTCATATATGAAGGCATTAACGTGGACATTATTCATGCAGACAGAACACAGGAACAGGTAAAATCAAATGTATACTTTGAAAATGATAAAGAACAATTAAATTTTAAAGTACTGGCATTAAACTTATAAAGTATTTGTTTTCCATTCTTATAGTGGTACTAAAACATTTAATATATGTTCTGTTAACCAGAGAGATAACACAGTCCACAGCTTCAGAGCAGGAAAAATCTGAGTCCTTATTTGTACAGCCTTGCTAGCCAGAGGTATTGATTTTAAAAGTGTGAACTTGGTGATCAACTATGACTTTCCAACGAGCTCAGTTGAATATATCCACAGGATAGGTGAGTTGTCCCTTCTCTACACTCGTCCATTTTTAGCGCCTCTGCTAATCTAATCCCTAAAACATACTTATTTTTTAGTGCCATGAAAACTCTGGTGACTTTTTGCCTAACCAGGAAGTGGCTCAGTAGATAGAGCATCGGACTAGGATGCAGAGGACCCAGGTTCAAAACCCTGAGGTCGCCAGCTTGAGTGCAGGCTCATCTAGTTGAGTAAGGCACACCAGCTTGAACCCAAGGTCGCTGGCTTGAGCAAGGGGCCACGCGCTCTGCTGTAGCCCCAGATCAAGGCATATACGAGAAAGCAATCAATGAACTACTAAGGTGCCACAACGAAGAACTGATGCTTCTCCTCTCCCTTCCTGTCTGTCTATCCCTATCTGTCCGTCTCTCTGTCTCTCACCAACCCCCCCCCCAAAAAAAAAACAAAACTCTGGTACTTTTGTATGTAAATCTTGAAGGTCCCTTTCTCCCAAAAAATGTTTTTCAATGCTCTGGTTTCTCTTAGGTCGAACTGGAAGAGCAGGGCATAAAGGAAAAGCTGTTACATTTTTCACTGAAGATGATAAACCATTATTAAGAAGGTAAATTGCAATTCATTTTTTTTTTTATGAAAGACAGAGACAGGAAGGGAGAGAGATCAGAAGCATTAATTATTCGTGCAGCACCTTAGCTGTTCATTATTTTCCCCTATGTGCCTTGACAGGGGGGCTCCAGCCCAGCCACTGACCCCTTCCTTAAGCCAGTGACCTTGGGCTCAAGCCAGCAAGTAACCTTGGACTTCAAGCCAGCAACCTTTGGGCTCAAGCCAGCAACCATGGGATCATGTCTGGGATTGCACACTGAAGTTGGATGAGCCTGTGCTCAAGCTGGCAAACTTGAGGAGTTCTGAAACTGGGTCCTCAGCATCCCGGGATGATGCTCTATCCACTGCGACACTGCCTGGTCAGGTTAATTCATTATTCTTACACACAGTTAACAAATAGATTAACAAAACGGCTTTGTCCAAAATTCTGTTATGGTAGTCAACCAAATTTTAGCAATGAGAAAAGGAAAAATGATTAAAAAAAACACATTGGCCCTTCCATTCTTGCTAATAACAAATATTCCCAAATTCTAATAACTCACAGATTTCTCCAAGTAACCACCAGTTGGTATTACTCACAATGTAATATTAAGGTTGTTTTTTTTTTTTGTATTTTTCTGAAGCTGGAAACGGGGAGAGACAGACAGACTCCCGCATGCGCCCAACTGGGATCCACCCGGCACACCCACCAGGGGCGACGCTCTGCCCACCAGGGGGCGATGCTCTGCCCCTCCGGGGCGTCGCTCTGCCGCGACCAGAGCCACTCTAGCGCCTGGGGCCGAGGCCAAGGAGTCATCCCCAGCGCCCGGGCCATCTTTGCTCCAATGGAGCCTTAGCTGCGGGAGGGGAAGAGAGAGACAGAGAGGAAGGAGGGGGTGGGGGTGGAGAAGCAAATGGGCGCTTTTCCTATGTGCCCTGGCTGGAATTGAACCCAGGTCTCCCGCATGCCAGGCCGATGATCTACCGCTGAGCCAACCGGCCAGGGCCAATATTAAGGTTTTTGAATGAGTGAATAGTTTAAAATTAACCCCTGGGTCTCTTTAGCCCCATTAAAATTCTCTTACTGTTGTGCATCCTTCCCATTACTCTTAGGGGCAGATGGAGTTTTATATTGAGTCCCAGGAAAAATTATTTCAGTAACACACTCCAGTATTACTCAAGGGGAGCCCCTTATGGCCTGGATAACATATGCTAGGTATACTTTTAGAATCATAGGTGTGAACTTAGCCCATCATCATAGATATTAATGTAAAAGTTGAGTTTCGTATATTTTGGCTGCTGAGCTCATTGAGGTTGATGAAAGGCTGTGATTGGTAACACATTACTTTACTAACAATTGAAATTGAAGTATGGCTGAAGGCAGTTTGTACTTTGAGTCTTTTGAGTTTATCAGTTTTGGTAAAGATTTTGATTTGTGCCCTCTGAGTCTTGCTTTTGCTTTGAGAGGCTTTCACATGTACATGTGTAGGGGAGTATGTATTCCAACAGAGCCCAGATTCACCTACAGTTTCCTCAGCAACCCCAACCATGTGAATCTGATGACTCCCCATACCAGTGTAACTGTGCACCTCAGTTTTCCATCTGGGAAATGGGAATAATGATAGTCCTTCCTACAAACGGTTGTTGTGAAGATTGAATCAGTTATTCCACATGAGAAAACTTAAGACTATGGCAAATCCATGGTAAGCACTATCATTTCATAGATTTAAGCTTGACTCTAGCTTTAGTAAGAGACCCATCTGAGTGTACTTAGTAGCTTCTTAGAGCTTGATAAATAAATGTTGAGCAGAAATAGCTGCTGTCTAAAATTATTCATCAATTTATAGATTTTACTCCAGCAGACATTCTCTCAGATCCAATGTGATTGCATCTGGTGATAATGAAAAACACTGCATTGGATTTCTTTCTTGTGTAGTTTTAATTCCTCTTGTATTGTGCAGAGCGTATGAGTTCATAAACATCAGTTTGATAAGATACAGACTTATGTTTATGGGTACCTTTTTCAGCATTGCCAATGTTATACAGCAGGCCGGCTGTCCTGTTCCAGAATACATAAGAGGTTTCCAAAAACTACTAAGGTACAGTCTTGAATTTACTGGATGTTCTCTCCTTCTCCCTCTCTTTGTATATACATTCTTACTTTCACACTCTTACATATAGTTCTAACAATACTATTTTCAGAACTATTTAAAATAAATTTTTTTAATAATTGTGAATACTGTACTTTCTGTGCCAGTTATTTCATCCTTGAGATTTTAAGTATTCATATTTTTAAAAAATTATTCAGTGTGAGTAAAATACAGTTCAATTCTGTTTCAATTCAGAATACTGGTTAAAAGCAGTTAACTGGCCAAAGTCAAACTCTAATGCTTGTTGGCACAGGATATATTTTAAACATAATCACTGGCATTTAAAATATTGATTGAATTTACCTTCCCTTTGGGTTGCCTCTATAAATGCTATTAGGTAATCTAGGATATGAAATGGATACAAGGTGGATAAATCAGTAGGCAGATTAAAAAAACAGGTTTTGTGCTTCTTTCCTGAGATTAGCATTAGAGAGGAGAGCAGAGAAAGGCCACGTGGAGGAGGCCAGGAGAAACAGCCAAAATAGTGGAGTGCTGAGGGAGAAGCCAGTTTGTGCAGAGTTTGTGCAGGGAGAAGGAAGGAGATGGGGAACAGAGGTGAATAAGTCTGGTGAGCTAAAAACCTTTGATTCTAGGAAACTCAGATAAGTCAGTAGCTTTGTGAGCACTGAATGAGTGGATTTTGGAGCCCAGTGCGTGTTTTTACTTGCCCGCCAGGTGCAAGCTAGGATTAAAGATGATGGCCCATCAGTTTTTGGCTCCGTTGTTTCTTTACGGACTGTCTGAATCCAATGCAAATCTGCATGGGCCAGGCGGCTGTGATGGTCGCCGCGGCTACTGGCTTCACACAAGTACTGAGATGAAAGCTTCAATCTGCAATTCCAGGTCTTACTGCAGAGTGGAATCCTATAAATATAGGGAGTGTGCCTACTAGTTTCTGAGAAAAATAGATAAATCAAGATATTCCTTTCATATGGTATTCAGTAAGCATTGGCAAAGCTATATTTTGGCTCTTCTATGTCATCAGAGACGCAATTTGAATTTTTTATTTTGGCCTGTCATATCTGAATGATAAAAACAGCTAATAAATTAGCTAAACAAATTACAGCATTAAATTTGTGCTTTTTGTAGTTTGGCATAGTAACAGTGGAGATTTTAGAAAGAAGATCAGTAGCAACAGATGAATGAGGGGTAGAAGCCATTGTAGTTCTAAGATAGCACTTTTAAGGAAGATTTTTAAGGAAGAAAAGCTTGGAGGTATTTGTTACATGGTTGATTCTTCTCCAGCTGGTCCAAAATCAAATGTAGAGCAGCTCCCACGTGTGATGATAGTGATGGCAGTGGAACTGGCAGAGGTAACTAACTCTCTATGTGGGACATGAGTTGGGCTATCAGAGTGGGACTTGTGCAGCCGTGGGGCCTGCCTGCGTCTGTGCTGTTAGAGGGATGCCTGCAGTTTCTCCCATTAGAATGACATCGATATCTTTGCACTATAATTTGGATTTCTGATTGCCCTGATAACAGGACAGAGAATATCTTGCCCATTAATGGCCATCTAACCGCTTCCCTCACAGCAGTTAGAAAAATCTACAAAAATGGAATGGCAGTGAACTGGGCAGTAAAGTATTTCAAAGGTGGGGGCAAGGAGGAGTTAAATTGGTACACTAAGCATTGTTGAATAAGAGTGTGAGTTGTGTATCTGGAAGAATTAGATGTTCAGAGGTGATAGATGAAATAGGTCCATCACAGCAACACATTTTTTTTTTTTTTAAAGAGTACTCAAACAAAAGGGCTTTACTTATTTTACAAACCAATGGAACATGGCTCTGGCATTTCTTGCATTGGTGACTTCAACATTGAAAATATTTATCACAGGTATTCAGGGAAACCAGGTCCCTGAAAAGGTGGTCCATTTGCAAGCTGCCAACTGAACTCAGATGATGTTCTCTTAGGTCAACACTGAGTCAGGTAGCAACACATTCTTGTCTTCTTTCTTCCCTCTCTTCCTTTCCCTTCCTCCCTTCCCTTCCCCCCTTTCCCCCCTTTCCCCCCTTTTCTCCCTTCCTCCTTCCCTCCCTCCCTTCCTTCCTTTTTTCCTTCCCTTCTTTCTCCTTTTTTTTTTTTTACTTGCCATGCCTGATGTTTCTTCTATTTAAAGTGTATTTAATATAATGGAAGAACAGGGATTGCACCTAGACAGGGATTCTTATTCTAAATAAAAATACGAAGCGGCTCTTTGGCCCGGTAAGTGTGGCTCTACCAAAAAATACTACCAGAGAGCCAGCGAGCATGTGCAGGTACGCGAGTGGGGGCGGTGTTTGTCGGTCAGGCGCTGGGGAGACACAGGTGCAGGTATGCGGGGGTGTTGGTCGGTCAGGCGTCGGGGAGACGCGGGGCAGGATAAACAGTGCGGGGGAGGCACGAGTTGAGTGAGCACGTGGCTCGCCAGCTGCGGGTTTGCTGACCACTGCAGGGAAAAAAGCAAGAGGTGGTTTTCAACCTCCCTGGGCCTTGTATTCCCCACCTAAAAATGAAGAATGTGAAAGCTGAGGCTTGTGATTACCTTGGAAAGGAAAAGAAAAAGGGGAGAAGGAAGGAGAGGAGAAGGGGAGGGGGGAAGGGGTGAGAGGAAGGGGGAAAGAGGGGAAAAGGGGGGAGAGGAGGGAGGGAAATGGGGGGAATGAATTTTGGGAAGTTTTCTTGATTAAGCCTGAGGCATACAGGGCGGATTCTTCAGACTGGGGAGGGGGGAGAGGGGGGAGAGGAGGGAGGGAAAGGGGGGAAAAGGGGGGAGAGGAGGGAGGGAAAGGGGGGAAATGAATTTTGAGGAGTTTTATTGATTAAGTCCGCAGCATACACGGGGATTCTTCAGACCCAAATCATGCAGCCCCAAGTATATTTCAGAGGTTGGTTATATACCCTTTGACTACATACACATTGAGGGGTGCATGACAGCATAAGAAGAAAATTAAAATAAAAAACCAGATTTTGTGATCAAGAATCAACTACAAGGTGGGTGCGATGGAGTGAAAGTTTGAACCCCCAAAACCACATGTTGAAACATTAACCCCAAGGTGATGGTATTAGGAAGCAGGGTCTGAAATTCATGTTTTCAAGGAATAGATATCATTCCTCTGAATCAATCAGGAATGGAGAATGTCTCATTGCTGATACTGCACCCAGGCTATTTTATCTGTTGGTTCAAAGTTCAAAGCAAAGCAGAACAAAACAAAATATGACACTATTTATGCACTAGAAACTATGTTAAATGTTTTTCAGCCTGACCTGTGGCGTTGTAGTGGATAAAGTGTTGATCTGGAACACTGAGGTCACCAGTTTGAAAGCCTGGACTTGCCTGGTTAAGGCACATATGGGAAGCAACTATGAGTTGGTGCTTCTCGCTCATCCCTCTACCACCACCCCCCAGGCCTTTTCCTCTCTCTAAAATCAATAAATAAAATCTTTAAAAAAATATTTTTCAAGGTTTAATAACTCATTTAACCCTCTTAGCAACCCTACAATGTAGGCAACTCATTGTCATGACTATTTGAAAGAGGAGAAAGCTGAGGCACAGAAAGGTTAAGTAATTGCCCAAGGACACACAGCAAATAAGTTGCAGAACTAGGAGCAAACCCAAGCAGTCTGGTTCCGGAGCCTATGCAACCATGGGAAGGGCTGAAACTTTCCTCTACCCTCCAAGTTCTTCTGGCTGCTCGCTACCTACTGAAGTGAACCCCTGTTACAGGCAAAACAATGAGACCTTGCTTCTTGTCTCCTTGAAGGAAAGAATTTGGTCAAAAGAGAAAGTGCAGCAAGTAAAGGAAGAATTTATTGGCCATGCAGGAATACATTCAGAAGGGACTAAGTGGGGGCCTTGTAGAAAAGTTCCTTTCCCTTCCCTTCCCTTTCCTCCTTCCCCCCTTCCCCCCTTCCCCCCTTTCCTCCCTTTCCTCCCTTTCCCCTTCCCTTCCTCCCTTTCCCCTTCCCTTCTTTATCTTTTTTTTTTACTTGCCATGCCTGATGTTTCTTCTATTTAAAGTGTATTTAATATAATGGGAGAACAGGGATTGTGGCTAGACACGGATTCTTATTCTAAATATAAATACGAAGCGGCTCTTTGGCCCCTTAAGTGTGGCTCTACCACAAAAGACTACCAGCGAGCCAGCGAGCATGTGCAGGTACCCAAGGGGGGACAGTGTTTGTCGGTCATGGGCCTGGGAGACGCAGGTGCAGGTACGCGGGGGTGTTGGTCGGTCAGGCGCCTGGGAGATGCGCTGCAGGATAAACAGCGCGGGGGAGGCACGAGTTGAGCGAGCACGTGGCTCTCCACGTGCGGTTTGCTGACCACTGCAGGGAAAAAAGCAAAAGGTACTTTGTGGTTCCCAACCTCTCTGGGCCTTGTTTTCCCCACCTAAAAATGAAGAATGTGAAAGCTGAGGCTGTGATTACCTTGGAAAGGAAAAGAAAAAGGGGAGGAGGAAGGGGAGGGGGGAAGGGGTGAGGAAAGGGGGGGAAAGGGGAAAAGGGGGGAGAGGAGGGAGGGAAATGGGGGGAAAGAATTTTGAGTTTTATTGATTAAGCCCGCAGCATACATGGGGGATCCTTCAGACCCAAATCATGCAGCCCCAAGTATATTTCAGAGGTTGGTTATATACCCTTTGACTACATACACATTGAGGGGTGCATGACAGCATAAGAAAAAAATTAAATAAAATAAAAAACCAGATTTTGTGATCAAGAATCAACTACAAGGTGGGTGCGATGGAGTGAAAGTTTGAACCCCCCAAATCACATGTTGAAACATTAACCCCAAGGTGATGGTATTAGGAAGCAGGGTCTGAAATTCATGTTTTTGAGGAGTAGATGTCATTCCTCTGAATCAATCAGGAGTGAAGAATGTCTCATCACTGATACTGCACCCAGGCTATTTTATCTGTTGGTCCAAAGTTCAAAGCAGAACAAAACAAAATATGACACTATGCACTAGGAACTATGTTAAATGTTTTTCAGCCTGACCTGTGGCGTTGTAGTGGATAAAGTGTTGATCTGGAACACTGAGGTCACCAGTTTGAAAGCCTGGACTTGCCTGGTTAAGGCACAATGGGAAGCAACTATGAGTTGATGCTTCTTGCTCATCCCTCTACCCTCCCCGCCTCCCCCCCTCCTTTCTCTAAAATTAATAAATAAAATCTTTAAAAAATATTTTTCAAGGTTTAATAACTCATTTAACCCTCTTAGCAACCCTACAATGTAGGCAACTCATTGTCATGACTATTTGAAAGAGGAGAAAGCTGAGGCACAGAAAGGTTAAGTAATTGCCCAAGGACACACAGCAAATAAGTTGCAGAACTAGGAGCAAACCCAAGCAGTCTGGTTCCAGAGCCTATGCAACCATGGGAAGGGCTGAAACTTTCCTCTACCCTCCAAGTTCTTCTGGCTGCTCGCTACCTACTGAAGTGAACCCCTGTTACAGGCAAAACAATGAGACCTTGCTTCTTGTCTCCTTGAAGGAAAGAATTTGGTCAAAAGAGAAAGTGCAGCAAGTAAAGGAAGAATTTATTGGCCATGCAGGAATACATTCAGAAGGGACTAAGTGGGGGCCTTGTAGAAAAGTTCCTTTCCCTTCCCTTCCCTTTCCTCCTTCCCCCCCTTCCCCCCTTCCCCCCTTTCCTCCCTTTCCTCCCTTTCCCCTTCCCTTTCTCCCTTTCCCCTTCCCTTCTTTATCTTTTTTTTTTTTACTTGCCATGCCTGATGTTTCTTCTATTTAAAGTGTATTTAATATAATGGGAGAACAGGGATTGTGGCTAGACACGGATTCTTATTCTAAATATAAATACGAAGCGGCTCTTTGGCCCCTTAAGTGTGGCTCTACCACAAAAGACTACCAGCGAGCCAGCGAGCATGTGCAGGTACCCAAGGGGGGACGGTGTTTGTCGGTCATGGGCCTGGGAGACGCAGGTGCAGGTACGCGGGGGTGTTGGTCGGTCAGGCGCCTGGGAGATGCACTGCAGGATAAACAGCGCGGGGGAGGCACGAGTTGAGTGAGCACGTGGCTCTCCACGTGCGGTTTGCTGACCACTGCAGGGAAAAAAGCAAAAGGTACTTTGTGGTTCCCAACCTCTCTGGGCCTTGTTTTCCCCACCTAAAAATGAAGAATGTGAAAGCTGAGGCTGTGATTACCTTGGAAAGGAAAAGAAAAAGGGGAGGAGGAAGGGGAGGGGGGAAGGGGTGAGGAAAGGGGGGGAAAGGGGAAAAGGGGGGAGAGGAGGGAGGGAAATGGGGGGAAAGAATTTTGAGTTTTATTGATTAAGCCCGCAGCATACATGGGGGATCCTTCAGACCCAAATCATGCAGCCCCAAGTATATTTCAGAGGTTGGTTATATACCCTTTGACTACATACACATTGAGGGGTGCATGAGAGCATAAGAAAAAAATTAAATAAAATAAAAAACCAGATTTTGTGATCAAGAATCAACTACAAGGTGGGTGCGATGGAGTGAAAGTTTGAACCTCCCAAATTACATGTTGAAACATTAACCCCAAGGTGATGGTATTAGGAAGCAGGGTCTGAAATTCATGTTTTTGAGGAGTAGATGTCATTCCTCTGAATCAATCAGGAGTGAAGAATGTCTCATCACTGATACTGCACCCAGGCTATTTTATCTGTTGGTCCAAAGTTCAAAGCAGAACAAAACAAAATATGACACTATGCACTAGGAACTATGTTAAATGTTTTTCAGCCTGACCTGTGGCGTTGTAGTGGATAAAGTGTTGATCTGGAACACTGAGGTCACCAGTTTGAAAGCCTGGGCTTGCCTGGTTAAGGCACAATGGGAAGCAACTATGAGTTGATGCTTCTTGCTCATCCCTCTACCCTCCCCGCCTCCCCCCCTCCTTTCTCTAAAATTAATAAATAAAATCTTTAAAAAATATTTTTCAAGGTTTAATAACTCATTTAATCCTCTTAGCAACCCTACAATGTAGGCAACTCATTGTCATGACTATTTGAAAGAGGAGAAAGCTGAGGCACAGAAAGGTTAAGTAATTGCCCAAGGACACACAGCAAATAAGTTGCAGAACTAGGAGCAAACCCAAGCAGTCTGGTTCCAGAGCCTATGCAACCATGGGAAGGGCTGAAACTTTCCTCTACCCTCCAAGTTATTCTGGCTGGGAGCTACCTACTGAAGTGAACCCCTGTTACAGGCAAAACAATGAGACCTTGATTCTTGTCTCCTTGAAGGAAAGAATTTGGTCAAGAGAGAAAGTGCAGCAAGTAAAGAAAGAATTTATTGGCCATGCAGGAATACATTCAGAAGGAACTAAGTGGGCAAAGCAAAGGGGGCCTTGGAGACAGGATCAGGGGGTTAGCCTGGGACCAGCTACTGCTGCCCACTGCTCCCCTGGTTGCAAGTCTCATGAGGTCCTTTAGGGATTAAGAAAAACAGAAGGGCAGGGAAAATGCATCTGGGGGACGGTGAAGGGGGGGACATGCTCCTGGAAGGGAGAGCATCTTAGAACCTCCATCCTAAGGTTTTTTTAAGGGAAGGGTTCCTAGGGAAGGTCCCAGGGGAAGACCTCAATAGACTACCCATCAGCTCTCCAGATGTGTCCTTTTAGGGTTGTGGTCTCCACTGATTGGTCAGTGCCAGGGTAAAGGGTCCTTAGTTTGTGCAGCTGGTCCTGAGGCCAGCCTAGATATGGCTTGTCTGGTTTTGCTGCTTATTTGGGCCTGGAGCTGAAACACAACTGAGGCCTAGATGTTATTCCTAGGGGTTACTGCTTATGGTTTAGTCTCTGGCCCTTTGTTCATTCTCCCTTTAAGGGGGTCTAACCTCCCTGACTAGCAACATGCAAAGGAGGAGAGGTCAGGGGAGGGTCCAAACCACATGACCAGCAATATAAAATCGGGGGTCTACACTGTGCCATCAGCAGTATGCTAGTGGAGGAAAGGTCACCCGGGGGGTGAGGTCCTTGTTTTCCTAGTTTTGCCTGTTGCTAGGTACCTGAGTCTTTTTGCGCTGGTGACCTTCTGTGCTTGGCCTAGAGTCCTTGCTCTGCTCATGTCTGTCTAACTGCCCACCACACCTCCACAAAAGAAACCAGTACTTGACACAGCCAGCAGAGTGGGTGGGTTAGCAGCTGGGTGGCTTCCCACCTGAGCCGTCAATGGACTTTCTCACCTGTAAGCCTTTGGTCAGCCAAAGGAGTTCTTCATGCCCCTGGCACCATCATTGTCGATTTTCCCCCTTTGGGGCCCCAGCTTCGGGCATGATTCAGGCCCAGGTGAGAAAGGCTTTTTTTTTTAATGCTAAAAATGAGAGATAGGCCCTGGCTGGTTGACTCAGTGGTAGAACATCGGCCTGGCGTGCGGGAGTTCTGGGTTCGATTCCTGGCTGGGGCACACAGGAGAGATGCCCATCTGCTTCTCCACCCCTCCCCCTCTCCTTCCTCTCTGACTCTCTCTTCCCCTCCCGCAGCCAAGGCTCCATTGGAGCAAAGTTGGCCCGGGCACTGAGGATGGCTCTATGGCCTCTGCCCCAGGCGCTAGAATGGCTCTGGATACAATAGAGCAACGCCCCCTTGTGGGCATGCCCGGTGGATCCTGGTCGGGCGCATGCGGGACTCTGCCTCCCCATTTCCAGCTTCGGGAAAATGCCAAAAAAAAAAAAAAAAAGAGAGAGAGAGAGAGAGAGAAGGGGATGAGTCCTTCAGCCCATGGCAAACCACTGGGCCCTCCCACCCTTTTCTGTGCTGTGGTTGTCTCCTCTGCTGGCCAAACACACTAGAAGTCACCCGAGGAGCCCACTACAAGGGGGAGTGGAAGAACAGAAGTACAGCTGTGATCTGTGGGGACCTGGGTGGCAGAGAACAGACTGCTCACACTGCCACAACAAGTCTCACAGACTGGTGCTTAAACAACAGAAATTTATTTCTCATAGTTCTGAAGACCAGAAGTCTGAGATCAAGGTGCTAGCAGGGTTGGTGTAAGGCTGGCGGCCGTGGCCATGCAGGTTCCCATGGATTGTGGCAGACGGTAAAGGAACTGTAGAGCTGGAGGATGGTGGGCCATTCCGTTTATTAGTGTCTCATAATGGTAGACAAGCAAGCAGTCAGGGAAAACTGCTTCTCTCTCTCAGGCCTGATGAGCAAACAGGCACCGGGTTGGAGGACCCCTTCTCCCACAAACAATAGCAAGAAATGGCCCCTCTCAATGGCGGCAGGCAATCTGCATTCTACCATCTGCCGCCCTGAGGACAAGCACCTGCAGCCTTACAAAGACTACACACAGGAGGTGCTGCCCCATGCTCATGCACCAATCAGGCAAAGTACAAGCGAGCAAGCCTAACACACTTTTAACACACTTGTTTGCCCAACACTCAGTTTCTCCTGGGGCTTATCTCCTTGGCTTATAGACAGCTGCCTTCTTGCTGTGTCCTCACATGGTCATCTCTCTGGGCCTGTTGCCCTATCTCTGCTTATAAAGACACCGGTCACGTTGGATTAGGGCCTACACTCATTTCCTCATTTTAACTTTTCACCTCTTTACAGATCCTTTCTCCAAATACAGTCACAATGGACTTACTGGGGGGTTAGAATGTCAACATACAAATTTGAGAGGGACACAATTTAGTCTATAATTGTCTCTTAAGGAAATATATAGTTGGTAGCTATGTGAGGTTTCGAATTGCTAGGAGAAAATATTTTGGACATACCAAAAGATATAAAGAATAATATAAAACATACAATGCACCCACTGCCCCCCTGCTCAGCCTAAGAAATGAAACATTTCTAACACAGTGGAAGCACCACATAAGCTTTGCAGTCATGATCCCTCCCAATCTCCAAAGGTGACCTTATGTAGAATTTAACATTTTTTGGTTCCCTACATTTTTTATATGTTTACTACATGCCCATGCATCCTCAAATATATATAACACTGTTTTTGTGTGTATGTGTGTTTTAAACTTTATTTGAATGGGGACATTCTCTATGCTTTACTTTTATTGAGAAGAAATTCACATAATATATAATTAACCATTTTAAAGTGTATAATTCAGTGGCATTTAGTGCATTCACAATGTTGTGCATCCACCATCTCTTTTTAGTTGTTTTTTTTTTTAATTTTTTGTATTTTGCTAAGTTGGAAATGGGGAGGCAGTCAGACAGACTCCCGCATGCACCTGACAGGGATCTACCTGGCATGCCCACCAGGGGGCGATGCTCTGCCCATCTGGGGCGTCGCTTGGTTTTACCATTATATGAGTTTCCACCTAGTTTGTCTACACGTGTTTAAGTACCATTATAATGAAAATAGCCAATGCTAAAGGTCCAGGGAAGCTTCTCTTTTCAGAGGGGTTTACAGTATTCAAGCTTTATGAGCAGTTTCTCTGAGTAGAGATTTTGTTCTGCTTTCATTAATCCAAACCAGCCAGGTCATTAGTTCGGGTTTTGTTTGAAACCTAATCAGAGATTGAGGGCAGAAGGGTAAAGAATTCTGTGCTGCTCTATCTGTGCTTGCTTGAGTGGCTCGTGGGCTCAACTCTTTTAATGGGCAACCCTTCTGTACAATGAATCAGTAGTGATAGTCTGGCTTCTAGTTATTTTGAGTTTTGATGGTGAGGCTGAGAATAAAATATAGTGATGTCTGTTTTCAACCTCTGGGTGTGACAGAGCTGTGGAAATTAACACAGTGTTTACATATTAACTGTGCTTTGTCACCCTACAGTGGAAAAGAGGGGAAAATGTCTTGTATGTTTGTGATTCTCCTGGTCATGTTTCATTTTCATGAAGAAAATTTTAAAGTACTTTGAAAATGCTCCTCAAATACTACTGTCTTGTGTCTTTAACAGTTTAAAACTTAAAAAAGTATTTTTTTAGAGAGAGAGGAAAAGAGAGGGAGAAAGAAAAACATCAATTTGTTGTTTTACCCATTCATGCCATCATTGGTTGATTCTCATATCCTCGTATGTGCCCTGACCGGGGATTGAACCTACAATCTCAGCATGTTGGGGTGACGCACTAACCAACCTACCTGGCTAGGGCCCAGTTAAAAACTTTTAAAGCAGTTTCAGTTGAGAATGTTAGTCATGTACACAGGAAGCAAAGCAGGTCTGGATACCATAGAGGGCTGGAAAATTCTTCTAAAACAGAGCCTGCCTTCAGAGATCTTATCTCTTGGAGTGGCTTGCTGCTGTGCTGGGCCTGGTGCAGGCAAGGGGGAACCAGACCACCTCCGTGGGCTCTGCTCTCAGCCCACGTGCAGTCCAGTGCAGAGGCCTAGTGGCCTGGGTCCCTGTGGAAAGACGTCCTGTACATATTGTGAAATGATCACCACAGATTTAGTTAGCATCTATCACCCTACATAGTTACTCATTTTTTTCTCGTGATAACTTAAGATCTACTCTCGTAGCAACTTTCAAATATTCGGTCAAGTATTATCAACTTGTCACAATGCTGTACATCCCCAGAACTTATCTTACAACTGGAAACATGTACTCTTTGTAGACTTCTGTCTTACCTACTTTATGAATGAAGGAATAGGTTTACATTGCTAGCCCAGTGACAGTCCCTGACCTGACTGCCTCAGCTGTCAACGGTGGTGCAGACTTCCTGAGTCCATGGTTCTGAGCTGCCCGTAGGTCTGCACAGCCTACCTGCATTGGTCGCCTCCAGACAAACCCGGATATTGCCAATCAGCCTGCAGCACTCAGACCTTAGCTTTCCTGCTTCTGGACAGGGCCAGTCTGCACTCTTTGCTTTACAGTTCTCTCCCATTTCTCTTCTCCCAGCCCCTTCTCCCTTTGATCTGTGTGGGACCTGGTTCCCTGCTGGGCATTGAGACTTTTTCCTCTAGTACTTCATCTTTGGTGGCTCACAGATCAGCTGGGTGGTACCCCTGACGTTTAAATCGAGGCCTATTGACTGGCTCTTCATTGGTGCTACGCTGTACCTGGTTTGTGTCTTAACCCATTAAGTGACAGTGCGAGTGTCCCTCCAGGAGTGACACTGTTGAACATCTAGTAATTGGGAGGTGGGGGTGGGGGAGGGAATGAATGGAAAGTCAAGAGGAACTCTTGAGTTTGAACTAGTCAATCTAAGTGCCGGTGCAGGATTGCATCTGTGGCAGACAATTGTGTGTGAGAGAACCTGAGAAGGCTTCTGTCTTTGGAACAGGCTGATGCTCCGAGGCCTGTGGGAACAGCAGGCTAATGTTTACATTTATTCAGGCCAGGGTGGGAGCCAAGCGATTAGTTTCCTGACAGGAGATCTTTCCCTTCTGAGTATACTGTGTTTCATCATTCTGTGGAAAATGTTAATACCATTAGCATTCAGTCTGTCAGGGTTACCTGTGACCAGAACCTTTTTAGAGGACATATTGCCATTCAGCCCCTGCCCCCCCCCCCCCACACACACTAATTTTATGAACGCACTCTTCCCAGCTCTGGCTCTGCTCCGTCATGTTTCTCCATCATGTTTCTCCTCAGGGCCACCTTGTCCGCTGCCAGCAGCTGAAAGCTTAGCTGATTAATGAGTTATCTCACTAGCTCAATTCATATAGTCTTGAATTTACTTCATGTTACAAAGGGAATATTTTACTCTTACTGCCTTAATTGAAATAAGATCATTTCTATCTTTTTTTTAATTAAGATTTTATTCATTATAGAGAGGAGAGAGAGAGAGAGAAGGGGGGAGGAGCAGGAAGCATCAACTCCCATATGTGCCTTGACCAAGCAAGCCCAGGCTTTTGAACCGGCAACCTCAGCGTTTCCAGGTTGACGCTTTATCCACTGTGCCACCACAGGTCAGGCCCATTTCTATCTGTATCTCTTTTTTCTTTTCCTTATAGAAGGAAGGAGAGCTGTATGCTATTTTACAACTAGCTCCCTTTTTTTATTTGGCTAAAAATAAAATAATTGGTTTTCAACAAAGCTTTGTGAGATTTATATCTTGTATTTTTAGGGCAATGGGAAATATAAGTATAATTTTGGTCTGTTGAACATAGATATTTTTTTTGCATGCATTTTCAAAGTATAATAGAATAGATAAGTGTCAAATGAAAACTTTTAGTTTCTAAAGCTGTTTGCATTAGAAAGCTTCCCTTTCTGTCTTTGTGCACAGCCACGTTGGTTCCTGGACTGTTGGGTGGCAGTGTCTTTACTTGGTGTCTGTCCCTTTTTACCTCTTTGGGAAGATCTTGTGCCACATGGAGCAGTTGCTGCATATTTGAGTATTGTTCTCACTCTGCAGGGCTGCCAGACACAGTTTCTATGTACTCTTCCACAGCTCTGTGCACTGAAGAACCCGGGGCCCAGTGAGGTTAAGGAACCTTGCCAAGGACCTCTTCTGAAGGTGGAGCTGGGGTTGGCAGCCGCGTCTTCCCTGCGGGCACCTGTGCTCTGAGTTATGCTGCCTGTGTCTGGGGCGGGACAGAGCTGGGTTCAAGTCCCGGCCCACTTCTCTCAGCCTCTGTTCCCTCATTTAAAAACAAACAAACATTTTATTTGTTGATTTTACAAAGGGAAGAGGTGCAGGGGGTGACGAGACGTAGTTGCTTCACTCTAGCTGTTCATTGGTTGCTTGTCATATGTGCTGTGACTGGGCAAGCCCAGGGTTTCGAACCGGTGACCTCAGTGTCGGTGCTTTATCCACTGTGCCACCACAGGCCAGGTGTCTGTTTCCTCTTTTTTAAGAGGGAAGAAACTCATTTCATAGAGAGCTCATGCCTCGTAATTGCGTTCATCTCTGTGGAAGTGACTGCTGCGTGTGTGTCGGCCTTCAGTAAGTAGGCACAGTCTGATGGTTGCCTCTGCCTTGCTTCTCTCTTCACAAAAGCTCTTTCCAGGCCGCATCCCTGTCTCAGACGGACTCCCGCATCCTCGCTCCTGCTTACAGTGCCTGATACGGGGAGGGAGTGAATGTTTATTGAAAAAAGTGTCATGAATTCCTCTAGATCCTTCTTAAAATAAATTTGCCTTTTTCTATACTTTTTAATTTTTACATTTATTTGAGAGAGAGTACACACTCTGACTAGGGAGTGAACTCACAACCTTGGCATGCTAGGACGACATTTTTTCCACGGAGCCACCATGTCATGGCCTGTTCTTTTCTTTCTTTCTTTTTTTTTTTTTTTTTTGGAGACAGAGAGAGAGACAGATAGGGGCAGACAGACAGGAAGGGAGAAAGATGAGAAGCATCAATTCTTTGTTGCAGCACCTTAGTTGTTCATTGATTGCTTTCTCATATGTGTCTTGATGTGGGGGGGTGGGGAGGCTACAGCAGAGCGAGTGACCCCTTGCTCAAGTCAGCAACCTTTGGGCTCAAGCCAGCAACCACGGGATCATGTCTATGATCCCACTATGATCCCACACTCAAGCCAGAGATCCTGAGCTCAAGCTGGTGAGCCCATGCTCAAGCCAGATGAGCCCATGATCAAGCCGGAGACTTTGGGGTTTTGAACCTGGGTCCTCTGCATCCCAGTCCAACACTCTATCCACTGCACCACCACCTAGTCAGGCAAGACAGTGCTGTTTTTAAAAAGTTGATAGCGTGAGCACCTATGGACATTTCACCTCAGTGAATTAACACATACTTTATCTCTTTCACACACACACACACCATTATTCTGCAGAACCATTTCAAAGTAGCCTGCTATTATCATAATACTTTTGCTCTAAATGTTAAAGCATGCATTTCCTAAGAATAGATCCTCTCCTGGATATCTCATCATCACACACAAAAAATTTTTTCTTTCTTTTTTTTCAAGTGAGGAGAGGGGAGATAGAGAGACAGACTTCCACATGTGCCTACCCGGGATCCAACAGGCATCCCCCATCTGGGGCTGATGCTCTGCAACCAAGCTATTATAGCTCATGCACTTGAACCAATCAAGCCATGGCTGTAGGAGAGGAAGAGAGGGAGAAGGAGAAAGAGAAAGGGTGGGATAGAGAAGAAGATGGTCACTTCTCCTCTGTGCCCTGACTGGGAATCTAACTTGGGACATCCATACACTGGGCTGATGCTCTACCACTGAACCAACTGGCCAGGGCCAACATTTTTTCTTTTTTAGGAGTCCAGGCTGGTTGTTTTGTAGAATGTTTCATAATTTGGATTTGTCTGGTTAGCTCCTCATTTTTGTTGTCAGGACACCGTTGGTTGTATTTAGTCCTGTTGCATCACATCGAGTTGTCAGGCTGTCCTAAACTCAGTCATTTGGCGTTAAAGTCATGTCTACTAGTTCTTGTTATAAAGGCAACTGAGTCCCTTTATAATATGCTGCAGGATGGTGATTGAGACTGTCGCCTCTTCAGCAGCCGCTTTCTGGCAGCAGGCTTTCCTGACCCTTGCCTGGGTCAGGTGTTGTAAATTGGTGCTTGCAGAAGAGTGATTTTTCAATTCTGTCAATTTTGTGTGTGTGGCTATTAGATGACATTTTCTGAAAAATTAGCTTCCCTGCCCATTTTTCTTGAATACTAGTATATAATTTATAATGCTTTACCATCTTTTTCTTTCTTGGTACCTAAATTATCCCAAAATTGGCAAATAGAACCTGACTCAGGTTGGTTTCTGAGTCCTTTTGATGTGCCCACATCCGATTATTTGGCATTTTCTCATTTTCTGGTAACAGGTGCTTCAGGCTTACTTTGACCTTCCCTTGCTCCAGACTTGTAATCAGCCATTTCTTCAAGAGGATTCAGTAGAGAAGGTACTTAGAAACCAGACCTGGATAGCAAGTTTGCTCATTGTTGCTGAGTGTCTCTGCTTCTAGGGCCTTCCTGTGGATAGAGCTGGAACAGATATTAATGGTTTATATTGGAATGCTTCTATTTTTCAGAGGCTGCAGGAATTTCATAGGGAGTAGTTCATGCTGGAAAACTAGGGGACTGGTACCTATGAGGATTTCAGGGGCTAACGTTAAGTCAGCTTTTTGCGGTCTTCCTTTTTGATAGCCCTCTAAAAAGTTGGGCTTTTGTGATGCTAACAGTATCCAGATTCATTAATCTTACATCACTCTGAAAGACAGGCCAGGGTAAGTGAGCACAGAAAGAAAAAGCTGGATCCATTGGTTTATTTAGTAAGTTTATGTTCCAAGCATCTTTGTTTTAGGCATTAAGAC
This sequence comes from Saccopteryx bilineata, assembly GCF_036850765.1. Lineage (NCBI taxonomy): Eukaryota > Metazoa > Chordata > Mammalia > Chiroptera > Emballonuridae > Saccopteryx > Saccopteryx bilineata. The sequence continues at coordinate 419,489 of NW_027095451.1, forward strand.
CCTCATTCTCCTGGGGATACAAAGAGGTATAAGACTTAGTCTCTGCCTTGTGGCTGAATAAATACATCTGGTGGCAGGGTGACCGACATGGACGAGAATGAGCGGGAAGAAGGTAGATGCTTGCTGACCACTTTTATACCAACAGAGCCCTGGAGAGAGACTTATGGGTTCCCCAGTTCAGTGGCTCATTAGCCGGCACCCCTGTAATGCCGTTTGAGTGGGGCTCCAGGGCAGAAGTAAAGGTCTGCAAATCTAAGTCTACAGGGATGGCGACAGTTCCAGGGAATGGAAAGTCTTTACTATGTTTTAAATTCAAAGCTAGGCTGTGTGGGTAATGCTTTATACTGACCACTGTATTTCAAGAATTTAAAGGATGTTGTGGGCATTTTGAGAATGATCTAGCTGGTACTTAAATAGGAGAGAGATCCTAGCTGAGGTAATTTCTTGGGAAGGACTTATTCTGCCCTTTATTAACTTAAAAAGAAGTGTTTTGTTTGAAATCCTTGCATTCTCAATTTCTTAGTACGTCACCGTGCTGCAATGTACAAAGCCATTTTTTAATGTAGTTCAGTTTAGATGATTTTCAGTGTCCGTGTGTGGAACAAATGACAGCATGTTTTTCTAGAATTGTCTGTGTGTGCAGCACTTCATACTAACACTTTTGAGAGCCTCATTGAGACCTGTCAGGTGGTCTGAGCAATTGAAGAGACTTCTTAAACATTATTATTATAAAATGCATTTAGGCAAATATTGTATAATTTATCAAGATTATATCAGAGATGGGATTTAGAATATACTATTTGAGTGGAAGAAGGGAGTTCAACTCCCAGAGTGAAAACATTGTGAAAATAAATATCATTGCTACCATATCAGTCTGCCTCCTTTCAGATCGTCTTGCGCATGATTTTTATGCACATTTTCTGAAAAGGTGCCCCTAGTCATGTTGTAGAGTTCCCTCCTTGCCCATCACCCTGCTGAGTCATGGTCGTCCCTATGCCTTTGGGGCCTGGCCACATTGTCAGTGCCCAGTAGGGACCTGCCTCATCATAGTGCCGCTGCAGGCCACTAGGTCCCTGAACTAGGCTGTGGGTCCCTGCTTGCACCCTGAGCTTTCCTTGAAGTCGCAGTCCTGGGTTATCTTTCCTGGATATGCTCTCCCCGATTGCTTTGAGACCCAGTGTAAATGCCTCCTCTTCTCTGAAGCCTTCCCCAACTGCTGTCCCTCCAGACTGAGTCTGTTCTCTTTTTCCTGAAGTATGTGTAGCACTTGCTTATTCTTAGGTCACTGTGTTTCCCTGGTTCCCTTTCCTGCCTGTCTGCTTTATGGTCCCCTCCCTCTCTTCTCTCCTCCCTCCACATCGCCAAGCATGGTTCCCTAGTTTGCCACCCAGGGAGCGAGAGCGCAGCAGAGTATTTTCACATTGGCAGAGCCTTGTAATGTTAGGGACAGAAGATGAGACACGTGCCAGAAAACTGGGAGTTCCTTGCTGTAGAATGGAGTGAAAATCCTGGGTAGAATAATTACTGGGTTGCTCTGGTGCTTTACAGGGTCTTCCATGGCAGCTCTGTGGTCTGAGTAGTACTTATATCAGATGGTCAAGCCCGTTCAAGGGGAACCTCTCCATGAAGGGCAGCGTCGTTTAGTATGATGGTGTTCCGAAGGTGCTTGCACCTGTTAGAGGTAAAGTCAGAGCACTCCGTCTTGCTTCCACATTTCCTTTATCTCTTTAACACCATCACTTTTTTCTGTAAATCTGTGCTTAATTGCGATTAAGATGGGAAGTCATGTCGCCCCCCCCTGCCCCATTTTTAGGACATCCAAATGGAGGAGCTCAGCTGGCAGCCCTTTCCCTTAGAGCAGGAGCACAGCTGTAGCGGCAGCCCTGGCTCCTCCTTTCTGTTGGACACTTGTCATCCTACGTCCTGTGGTTTCCTGTTCACCTGCATCTGTGAGCCACTGGATGGCCTAGGTTCAGTAATCTGCACAGATTGCTACAGAGTAAACTGATTTGGTTTGTGCATTTTCTAAAAGTTTGGATGAATTATATGTAGAGAGAGCAAGTCTTTTCTTTAATTAAATTTTTTATTTCATGCTGGCTGGTTGGCTCAGTGGTAGAGCATCAGACTAGTGTGTGGATGTACCAGGTTCAATTCCTGGTCAGGGCACACAGGAGAAGCGTCCATATGCTTCTCCACCTCTCATTTCTCTCTCTCTCTCTCTCTCTCTCTCTCTCCCTCTCTCTCTCTCTCTCTCTTCCATCCCTCCTGCCGCCATGGCTTGATTGGAGCAGGTTAGCCCCAGGTGCTGAAGATGGCTCCATGACCTTTGCCTCAGACACTAGGGAGAGCTCAGTTGCTGAGCAACAAAGCTACAATCCAGATAGGAAAACCACTGCCCCCTAGTGGGCTCCCCGGGCAGATTCTGGTTGGAGCACATTCCGGGGTCTCTCTGCTTCCCCTCCTCTCACTGAATTAAAAAAAAATTATTTCAAAATAATTGTAGGTTCACAGTACATTAGTATTAGTCACAAGGAATAATATGGAGAGGTCCCACCTGCTCTTTATTCATTTCCTCCAGTGGAACCATCTTGAGGAACTACAGTACATCTTCCTAACCAGGATGTTGATGCTGATGCTATGAAGATACTGAACACTTCCTAAATATCCCTCCCACAGGTGGCCCTGTTATAGGTCCACCCACATCCCGCCTGCTCTACCCCTTCCTTCAGCCCTGGCAACCACTAATATAGTATCCATTTCTATAATCTCATCATTTCAAAATGATACTAAAGTGTTTAAATCCGTGATCAGTTTTGAGGTAAATTTTGTATAATTTGAGGGGGTTTAGGTTGAGGTCCATTTTCCTGCCCGTGGGTGTGCAGTTGCTCTAGGGGTATCTGTTGAAAGGCCATTCCTCTTCCCTTGAGTTGCTTTTGCACCTTTGTCAGAAATCAGTTATGGCCTGCTGCTGTCTGTTGACCTGCTAGCATTTGTACAGCACTCTGATTTACAGACTGCTTGCAGATGCATCGCTACACAGATCTTCTGGTTTCGCATTTTTTTTAGATGGAGAAACCCGAACTCAGGATGGTCAGGGGACTTAAGGTTCATGACAGTAACTGTGGAAGCTGGAAGTCAAACCAAAACTTAATGATGTTAAACTTCATGTAATTTTATGATGCCCCTTAAGAAGTTTTCACAAGAAGAATCTTATATTTACTATTATATGGATTTAAAATATGCCGCGGACCATCGCGGCTCCTAATAACAGTGCAGAATTAAGGAAACACACTTATTTAAAAAAATTGGACCTGGACCAGGAGGACTCTTCAAATGCTGATGGCAATATCCGAGTGCCCCATAGCCCCAGTTTGCTTTATTATATAGCCATATGCAAATCAAGAAAGTCCTTGATACAAAGTTACACATCCAAGGCTAGAACAGGAACTCTCCCAAGGCATAAACAGGAATCCCCCCACCATATATAAGTGAAATTAACAACATCTGAACAGAGGAAGGGCGGCTGGTGCTGCTGTTCGGGCAGCAGGGCGGTGGAACGGCTGGTGCTGGTGAGCTGTGGGGGCGGCGGCGGCGGCGGCGGGGCGGCTAAGCTTGTTCTGCTGCAGCGGCGCGGGGCGGCTGGTTCTGGTGCTGGGGCGGCGGCGGCGGGGCGGCTAAGCTGGTGCTGCTGCGGTGGCGGCGGCGGGGCGACTGGTGCTGGTGCTGCTGAGGCAAAGGCGGCGGCGGGGCGGCTGATGCTGGGGCGGTGGAGGGGTGGCTGGTGCCGCTGCGGCGGCGGCGGGGCGGCTGGTGATGGTGCTGCTGTGGCGGCGGCGGGGCGGCTGGTGATGGTGCTGCTGCGGTGGCGGCGGGGCGGCTGGTGCTGGGGCGGCGGCGGCGGGGGTGGTGGCTAAACTGGTGCAGCGGCAGCGCGTGGCGGCTAAGCTGGTGCTGCTGAAGCGAAGGCAAAGGCGAAGGCGCAGGCGGAGGGTGGCTGGTGCTGCTGCGGCGGCAGCGCGGTGCAGCTAAGCTGGTTCTGCTATGGCGAAGACGGCGGTGCGACTGGTTCTGGTGCGGCGGCGGAGGGGCGGCTGGTGATGCTGCAGTGGCAGCGGGGCAGCTGGTGCTGGTGCTCTGTGTAGCACTCGCCGGGTAAAACAGACACTGGAGACGTTTGGAGAGTTTAAGACAAATCTTTATGGCCAAAAGAAATAGAGAACAAAACAGAAAAATAAAACCTGCGCAGGGGTGGACTCAAGCGGTAGTACCACGAGCCACACCTAGCGCCTACAGTCTAGGGGTTTTTATAGCGTAGCAAGCAAGCAGTTCATACAGAAGCGGATTTGGCATTCAGCAATTGGCTCTTCTAAATTAATTTTTAGTCATGTGCCTTAGTAACCAGTCATGCAGTTGAAAACCTCCAGCTGGAAAATGTCCCTATCTAACCCCCAGGATGCGGTCACATTAACTATCTTAGGAGTTTTTATGACTTCCTTATCTCTAGGACTCATCTGTCTTATTCATCCTGGGAGTCTGGTCTCATCTATTCTAAGAATGTGCTGTACTTACTGGACCAGTTCCCTTTAAGTTATTTTCCTCAAGCCTATTAATGTATTTTATAGTTTTTATTCGACTGTCACACTCTGGTGGCGGCGGTGGGTGGTGGTGGTGGTGGCTAAACTGGTGCTGCTTCGGCGGCGGCGGCGGCGGCGCTGGGCGGCTGGTGCTGTGGCGGTGGTGGCGGCGGGGCGACTGGTGTTGCTGAGGCGAAGGCGGCGGTGCGGCTGGCTGGTTCTGGTGAGGCGGCGGCGGGGCGGCTGATGATGGGGCGGCGGAGGGGTGGCTGGTGCCGCTGCGGCGGCGGCGGGGCGGTTAAACTGGTGCTGCTTCGGCGGCGGGGCAGCTAAACTGGTTCTGCTGAGGCGAAGGCAGCGGCGCGGTGCGGCTGGTGCTGCGGTGGCGGCGGCGGGGCAGCTAAGGTGGTTCAGCTGCGGCGGCGGGGCGGCTAAGCTGGTTCTGCTGTGGCGGCGGCGCGGGGCGGCTGGTACTAGGGCGGCGGCGGGACGGCTAAGCTGGTGCTGCTGCAGTGGCGGCGGCGGTGCGGCTGGTTCTGGTGCAGCGGCGGCGGGGTGGCTGGTGCTGAGGCGGCGGCGGGGCGGCTGGTGCTGGGGCGGCGGAGGGGCGGCTGGTGCTGGGGCGGCGGAGGGGCGGCTGGTGCTGGGGCGACGGCGGGGCGGCTGGTGCTGCTGCGGCGGCGGCGGGGCGGCTAAGCTGGTGCTGCGGAGGCGGCGCTGGGCGGCTGGTGCTGGTGCTGCTGCGGTGGTGGCGGCGGGGCGGCTGGTTCTGGTGCGGCGGCGGCGTTGCGGCTGATGCTGGGGCGGCTGTTGCTGATGCGGCTACCGCGGCGGGGCGGCTGGTGCTCTGGTGGCGGCGTGCCGGCGGAGCGGCTGGTGCTGCTGCTTCGGCGGCGGCGGGGCGCCTAAGCTGGTGCTGCGGCGGCGGCGCTGGGCGGCTGGTACTGTGGCGGCAGGGCGGGACGGCTAAACTGGAGCTGCTTCGGCGGCGGCGGCGGGGCAGCTAAGCTGGTGCTGCTGAGGCGAAGGCGGCGGTGCGGCTGATGCTGGGGCGGCGGAGGGGTGGCTGTTGCTGATGCGGCTGCCGTGGCGGGGCGGCTGGTGCTGGTGCTCTGGTGGCGGCGTGCCGGCGGAGCGGCTGGTGCTGCTGCTGCTGCTCCGGTGGCGGCGGGGCGGCTGGTGCTGGGGCGGCGGCAACGCGGGGCGGCTGGTGCTGGTGTTGTGGTGGCGGCGGCAGGGCAGCTAAGCTGGTTTTGCTGCGGCGGCGCGGGGCGGCTGGTTCTCGTGCTGGGGCGGCGGTGGCGGGGAGGCTAAGCTGGTTCTGCTGCGGCGGCGCGGGGCGGCTGGTTCTCGTGCTGGGGCGGCGGTGGCGGGGAGGCTAAGCTGGTTCTGCTGCGGCGGCGCGGGGCGGCTGGTTCTCGTGCTGGGGCGGCGGTGGCGGGGAGGCTAAGCTGGTTCTGCTGCGGTGGCGCGGGGCGGCTGGTTCTCGTGCTGGGGCGGCGGTGGCGGGGAGGCTAAGCTGGTTCTGCTGCGGTGGCGCGGGGCGGCTGGTTCTCGTGCTGGGGCGGCGCTGGAGCTGCTGTGGTGGCGGCGGCGGGGCGGCTGGTGCTGGTGCTGCTGAGGCGAAGGCGGCGGTGCGGCTGGTTCTGGTGCGGCGGCGGCGGGGCGTCTGGTGCGGCGGCGGCGGTGGGGCGGCTAAGCTGGTGCTGCTGAGGCGACGGCGCGGGGCGGCTGGGGCGGCGGCGGGGGGGTGGTTAAACTGGTGCTGCTTCAGCGGCGGTGGGGAGGCTAGGCTGGTGCTGCTGAGGCGAAGGCGAAGGCGGCGGCGCGGGGCGGCTGGTGCTGCTGCGGTGGCAGCGCAGTGCAGCTAAGCTGGTTCTGCTATGGCGAAGGCGGCGGTGCGGCTGGTTCTGGTGCGGCGGCGGCGGGGCGGCTGGTGCTGGTGTTGCTGCAGTGGCGGCGGCGGGGCAGCCAAGCTGGTGCTGTGGCGGCGGTGGTGGGGCGGCTAAGCTGGTTCTGCTGCGGTGGCGCGGGGCGGCTGGTGCTGGGGCGGCGGCGGGGCGGCTGGTGCTGGTGCCGGGCGGCGGCGGCGGGGTGGCTGGTGCTCTGGTGGCGGCGTGCTGGCGGAGCGGCTGGTGCTGCTGCACATGTTAAGCACTGGTTATCGGGCAAGTTTTTCCAGTCTGTGCTTTCTGGGGAACCCAAAGTAGGAAATATACCTGTCTGAGTCTGCTCAGGCTGCCGTGAAAAAGGTGCCACACACTGGGTGGCTCAAACAACAGACATCTGTTTTCTCCTGTGAAGGAGGCTCGAGGTCTGAGATCGCTGTGTGTCAGGCTGGTCCCTTCTGAGGGCTGTGAAGAAGCTCTGTGCCTTTCTCCTGGTTTCTGTGGTTTTCTGGCCAGCGTTGCTGTCCCTTGGCTTTTGTAGTTGCACAGCCTCTGTCTCTGCCGTCATCTGCATATGGCCTTCTCCCTGTGTGTGTGTCCCAAATGTCTCCTTTCTATCAGTTGTACGAGGGTAGAGCCCACCATAATGATTTCATCTTAACTACTTCTGCAAAAATTCTGCTTCGAAATAAGGTCACATTCTGAGGTACTGGGCGTTAGGACTTTAACATAACTTTTTATTTTATTTTTTTAGCGGAAAGGGGAGAACAAAATTCAACCCATAATGATGCCTTCATTTTCTTGTACTTTTCTTCATTAGAAAACCATGCGACGATGATACCTACAATGCTGATGAGAATGCAGTCAAGTGGTCAATCCTATATATTGCTGTTGGGAATTAATTAGAATATTAGAAACAGAATTTGAGTTCATACTAGAATGTAAACTCCATAAGGTCAGGGACCTTGTCTGTCTTCCTCTTCACTGTAACTTTAGCAAAAATACAGCTTAGTACACAATAGACAATCAACATTTACTTGTTTTAAATGAGGGTATGATCTTGAATTGCCTGTACTAAATGGTTTGATAATGGTTAGAATACCCAGACAGAAGTGTTGCTAATACCAGACTCTTGACTGAATAGATGGAAAGGGTCCACCTAGCCTGAAAATCTGTCTGAAAGAATAATTTAGGTATTTATTAAAAATCATAGAATTTGTTGAATATGATGATATTCATACAATGGAACAAAAACTATAATTACACCTAATTTAATTGTATAGAAAGCATATGTATATTATACATTTAGTAAACCACAAATTAGGTTTCCAATTCTTTTTCCACTAAGAAATTTGTAAGAATCCTTACCCTTGCTAAATCTTTTCACCTTTCAGCTTTCATTTAAAACTCCAAGTCTCATAGAAACACAATGGAGGTTTCTCTGACTCTGAGTTAGATTAGGATCTCCTATCACTTACTCTCAAAGATTTCAAAACTTCTTTTTTGTTAGTACTTAATCACTTTTGAACATAAGTAATAATTTGCTATTATTTCAATCCTAGCTTTACTAATACTATATGTTATATGAAAACAGATCTTTGGCTTTTTCACCAATATAATCCCCAGTACTTGCTTAGTGTTTGGTATATATTTGCTGTTCAATAAATATGTGATGAAATAAAATAATGTTAATGAGTGAATAAATGAATGTGCACAGCTGTGTGACTAAGTGAACACAGCTGTGCACCTCTCCTTAGGTCTTGGTTCTTCTATCTAGGACTTTTGAGTTCTGCTAATGACCTTCTTTTCCAATGCTAGTATTTGCAAGAATGTCATTTTTTTTTATTGTGACCCTTATTTCTCTATATAAGCAAAAAAAGAAAGTCTGTTTTGCTTTGAGTTTGCTCAAAATAATATTTGCTCAATTCTATTGCAAGAGAAACTTTGTTTTCCTTCAGTAAGCTCTGCAAAGATGCACACAGTGACTTAATTATTATTGAAGAGACCTCCCTTTCATTTTCATGACCCTGAAACTTTCTAGTTCTTTAATCTGGATTCTCTGTGCTCCCTGGTCACTGGCCTCTATGCTCTGCACACACTGTGTGCAAGAAAGTGAAATTCTTGGCCCTGGCCGGTTGGCTCAGCGGTAGAGTGTCGGCCTGGCGTGCAGGAGTCCCAGGTTCGATTCCCGGCCAGGGCACACAGGAGAAGCGCCCATCTGCTTCTCCACCCCACCCCCTCTCCTTCCTCTCTGTCTCTCTCTTCCCCTCCCGCAGCCAAGGCTCCATTGGAGCAAAGATGGCTCGGGCGCTGGGGATGGCTCTGTGGCCTCTGCCTCAGGCACTAGAATGGCTCTGAATGCAACAGAGCGACGCCCCAGAGGGGCAGAACATCGCCCCCTGGTGGGCATGCCGGGTGGATCCCGGTTGGGCGCATGCGGAAGTCTGTCTGTCTGCCTCCCCGTTTCCAGCTTCGGAAAAATGGGGGAAAAAAAGTGAAATTCTTCTCCTTTTGGTGGACAGAGTAACTAACTGATTGGGATCAGAACTACAAAAGAGATCCCCACTAGGCAGAAATATGCACATGGTGAAATTTCCTTTATAACTTGAATTATTTCTGGCTGTAACTGGGAAGGTTGTTTTCTAATTTAACCATTTCAGGTCCATTGTATGTGCATAAATTTTATGTTATTTCCATTTGAAAACTATTATAAATAATCCTATTTTGAATTTTTAATAAAAACCTTTCTCCACATAGGATTATTTCTTTTATTTTTAATTTATTTTTATTTTATTAGTGAGATGAGGGGAAGATAGTGAGACTCCCACATGCACCCTGACTGGATCCATGTGGCAACCCCCGTCTGGGGCTGATGCTCAAATCAACAGTGCTATCCTCAGTGCCTCGGGCCGACGCTTGAACCAGTTGAGCCACTGGCTACAAGAGAGGAAGAGACAGAGAAGGGGGAGAGAGAGGGGGAGAGAAGCAGAAGCTCGCCTCTCATGTGTGCCCTGACTGGGGATTGAACCTAGGATGTCCGTATGTCAGGCTGATGCTCTATCCACTGAGCCACCAGCCAAAGCCAAGGATTATTTCTTTAAAATAATCTATGGGTGGGCAAAGACTACACACAGGTGCAAAAAATAAATCCTCTTTGCAACCCAGAACTCATGGTGTAGTATGAGTTTTGATACATATAAGGAACATGATAAAAAAAAAAGTCTATGGGTAAAGATGCTGAGTCATTAATTGAATATGGACTTTTTAAAAAAAGATCTTGATACAAATTCAAATTGTTTATCTAAATGTATAGCATCAGAACAAAAAAAAAGGACCTTCTTACTAAACTAGTCCCAAGACTATACGATTATGATTTTTAAAAACTAATCTTTTTTTTTTATTTTTTTTATTTTATTTATTCATTTTAGAGAGGAGAGAGAAAGGAAGAGAGAGAGAGAGAGAGAAGGTGGGGAGGAGCTGGAAGCATCAACTCCCATATGTGCCTTGACCAGGCAAGCCCAGGGTTTCAAACCGGCGACCTCAACATTTCCAGGTCGACGCTTTATCCACTGCGCCACCACAGGTCAGGCTAAAAACTAATCTTGAATAATCAGATTGGTAAAAGAAATTACAGTTGTTGTGTTACTTACTTGATTATTAAGAATCAACATGCTTGCATGTGAGTTCACTACTAAATTTTCTTTTTTGGGTAATAATCTCTTTTATGAATATTCTATTAGCCAGTTCTCAATCAGGCCCCATTGCTTTTTTATCAGTTTGCTGTGTGAGCTCTTCATGTAGAAAATATATTAACTCTGACATTTTATTGAAAACATTTTAATATTTACTTTATAGTCTTACGCATAGAATTTTTCTTTTTTATAGATTCTAATCTGCTCGTCTTTTTCTCTATAATTTCTTGTTATTTCTAAGTTTAGGAAATCTTCCTCTTGCACAAGTTTTATAAATAGATGTTCGTATTTAGTTCAAATGTTTCTATTGTTAGAATTTTAAGTACTTTACTTTTCAATAAATCTAGAATTTACTTATGTGGAATAAAGTGAGAAATCAATTTAGCATTCATATTTCTATACATTTGTCCTAGTATCATTTATTGAATAATTCATCTCTGGCCAATGATTTAATAGCTTCTTTGTGGCATAATAGATTCTTATATAAAATAGATCAATTTATGAGTATCAAAACCAAAATTTTTTAGACAAATTTTCCTCAAGCATTTGCTATATTTTATTAACTTTCTGTAAGAACCCCACCAGCAGCATGATTGAAACAAATGTGCCAATATAAAAAATGGAGGGCTTGTATAGTGGGAGACAGAATGCTTATATAAGCAAATAGCACATTTTGAAGTAAGAAAGGTTTCATTTTTATTTTACAAGGTTATAAAAATATTATGCCCCTATCAGTTGTTAAAAAAGAAGGATGTGTCAGGATGGCCCATTATCCTAGGTGCACATTAAGCTTTTCTGATATGTTTTAGAATGATTTTGTCAGTTAATAAAAATAACTCATTGCTATTTGATGGGAGTTACAGTAAATCACTTATCTGGCTTCTGAGACTCCAAATTCTCCCAGGTTCTGCCCTGTTTTACTAGCTGCCTCCTTTCAGTTTTCTCTACCGGATCTGTTTACTTGTCTCAAACCTGAAATGTGGGTGAGCCCTAGGCAACTCTGCGTGTGTGTTCTCTCCATAGATGACCTCATCCAATCCATTGGCTTTATATTCTGCCTATCTACTGACGGCTTGAAAAGTTACCCTGAGTTTCAGAAGCATAGCAACTGCCTGGGGTCTGATAGACATTTCAAGCTTAATGTGTTCAAAACACAGCTCTTGATTTCAGTTCCCCAACTTTTGCTCCTTTCCCGATTTTCCCCATCTCAATAATTAACACTGTGATCCAACCAGTTGTTTTAAGACAAGAAGCTAGGTGCTAGCCTTGATTCCTCATTTTCTCTCCTGCCTCTCACCTAACTCAAGAGCAAATCTTTTATGTCTCCCTCCAAAATATATCTGGAATCTGCTTCTGATTCCTCTATCTCTTCTATACTAGTATAAGTGCATTCACTCCAACTGGATTACTGAAATAGCCTTCTAATGGTTCTATTCCCTCTACCCCCCCCACTACTTCTACCCTATTCTCAGCACTGATACCAGACAAATCTTTTTAAAAAATGTGATCAAAATCTTCAAATGGCTCTGATCAACTTAAGACAAAACTACAAGTCCTTACATAATTTACACGACCCCTATATGAGCTGTCAGTCCCACATTACCTCTGTCCTCATCTCCTCTCAGTCTTCACTGCACTTGCTCTGCTTCAGCAACACTAGAATACTTATTGTTCCTGGAAGACATCAAGCAGAATTCCATATCTAGGTGTTTGCATTTGCTGTTCCTTCTGCAAGAATCACCATTTCTCTAGATAGCCACATGGGTCTCTACTACCATTTATTCAAATACCTGTTCAAATGTTACTCGCTCAGGGGCCTTTCTTGACCACTCTGTTTTATTTAATTTATTTATTTGTGTGTGACAGAGAGACAGACAGACAGGAAGAGAGAGAGATAAGAAGCATCAATTCTTCGTTGCAGCACCTTAGTTGTTCATTGATTGCTTTCTCATATGTGCCTTGACCGGGGTGCTACAGCAGAGCGAGTGACCCCTTGCTCAAGCCAGCAGCCTTGGGCTCAAGCCAGTGACCACAGGATCATGTCTATGATCCCACTCTTAAGCCAGTGTGAGCTCAAGCTGGTGAGCCCACAGTCATGCTGGCAACCTCGGGGTTTCAAACCTGGGTCTTCAGCATCCCAGGCAGATGCTCTATCCACTGCACCACCACCTAGTCAGGCCATACCATTCTTATCTGTTTCTTCTGACTTATTTCATTTAGCATAATACTCTGAAGATATTCTTTTTTATGGATAAGTAGTATTCGTGTGTGATGTATATCTGCTTTTTATTTATTTATTTTTTTTTACAGGGACCGAGAGAGTCAGAGAGAGGGATAGATAGGGACAGACAGGAACAGAGAGAGATGAGAAGCATCAATCATCAGTTTTTCCTTGCGACACCTTAGTTGTTCATTGATTGCTTTCTCATATGTGCCTTGACCATGGGCCTTCAGCAAAGTGAGTAACCCCTTGCTCGAGCCAGCGACCTTGGGTCCAAGCTGGTGAGCTTTTTGCTCAAGCCAGATGAGCCCGCACTCAAGCTGGAGACCTTGGGGTCTCTAACCTGGGTCCTTCCACATCCCAGTCCTACGCTCTATCCACTGTGCCACCGCCTGGTCAGGCTATATGTCTGCTTTTTACATATTTTATTTATTTTAATTTTTTTTGTGACAGACAGCGGGACAGATAAGGACAGACAGGAAGAGAGAGAGATGAGAAGAATCAAATCTTCGATGTAGCATTTTAGTTGTTTGTTGATTACTTTCTTATCTGTGCCTTGACCAGAGGGCTGCAGCAGAGCAAGTGACTCCTTGCTCAAGCCAGGAACCTTTGGGCTCAAGCCAGTGACCATGGGGTCATGTCTATGATCTCACACTCAAGCCAGTGAGCCCGTGCTCAAGCTGGTGAGCCCATGCTCAAGCCGGTGACCTTGGCGTTTTGAACCTGGGTCTTCTGCATCCCAGTCCAATGCTCTATCCACTGCACCACTGCCTGGTCAGGCTGTATGTCTGCTTTTTAAAAGATTTTTTAAATTGATTTTAGAGAGAGAGGAAGGAATAGAGAGAGAAACATCAATTTGTTTTCCATTTATCTATGCATTCATTGGTTGAATCTTGTATGTGCCCTGACTGGGGACTGAGCCTGCAACCTTGGCATATCGATTGGGTCAATGCTCTAACCAGCTAAGCTATTCAGCCAGGGCTATGTACATCTTCTTTATCCGATTGAAGCTTAGATTGCTTCCATTGGCCCCTCTTTGAGTCACCTATTTTTTTGTGTGAGTAAACCCTGGTGTCTGTATAATTAGAACATTTTTTCCCTTTGTTAATCTGTCTTCTACCAGTTTGATTCACAGGCCCCCTAGACATTGAACCCAGGAGGGTAGAAGGAAAACATTTTTCCTTCCCTACAATTCAAAGGTCATCTTATCAGAGAAGCCTTCCCTGACTACTCCCATGTCCCTTACTGGCCTTTATTTTTTTCCATAGTATTTATCACCACGTGACTTATACATCTAGTTGTTTGTTTGTGTTATCCAGAAACATTTTTTTAAATTAAGTGAGAGCAGGGGAGGCAGAGAGACAGATTACTACATATGCCCAGACTGGGATCCACCTGACAAGCCCCCAAGGGGCAATCCTCTACCCATCTGGGAATTACTCCATTGCTCAGTGTAAAGCCAGTAGCAACGGCCACCATCACAGCTGCCTGGCCAATGCAGGTTTGCATTAGATTTAGACAGACGGTAATGAAACAACAGAGCCAAGAACTGGTGGGCCATTACCTTTAATCCTAGCTTGCACCCGGCGGGCAAGTAAAAACACACACTGGGCTCCAAAACCCACCCATTCAGTGCTCACAAAGCTACTGTCTTATCTGAGTTAACTAGAATCAAAGGTTTCTAGATCACTAGCCTTACTCACCTCTGTTCCCCATCTTCTCTCTGCACAAACTGGTTTCTCCTTTAGCATTCTGCCATCTTGGCTGCTTCTCCTGGCCTTTTCCACGTGGCCTTTCCCTGCTTTCCTCTCTAATGCTAATCTCAGGAACCAAGAGAGAGCAAGCTTCCAATCTGCCCCCATTTTATAGTGTAGAAATCAAAACCTTTAATCCAATATACAAATAAAGAAGTCTCTGATACAAAGTCACTTATCTGAGGCATAATGGGATTCCTCATGAGAGTGCACCACCCTACATCAAAAAGGGTGGGAAAGGCTTAGTCTTAAAACTAAGCCTTAGGTTATAAGGATCCTGCCTGCTTATAGCCTGTCCCCCCCCACGTCCAATGCAAACTATAAGCGAGCAAACATATGTATCATATTTACAAACTTATTTTACCAACACTCAGCAACTGAGCTATTTTTAGCACCTGAAATGAAGACCACTGAAATCATCCTCAGTGTCCCAGGGTCAACTTGCTCAAGCCACTTGAGCTATGGCTGAGGGAGGATGGGGAGAGAGAGAGAAAGAGGGAGAGGAGGTGTGGAGAGGCAGATGGTCACTTATGTGTGCCCTGACTGAGAATCAAACCTGGGACATCCACACACCAGGCCAAATCTCTACCACTGACAGAAGCAGATTAAGGTTGGTTGAGGCTCTGGGTGCAGAAGAAAATATTGGGCCTCTAAAAAAAAAAAGAGACAGGGAAAATAAAAATACATGTTAACCATATTTTTAAATAAATAAAAAATATTATGTACTATATATATATTTTTTTATTTAGACAATTTTAACGGGTGACATTGATCAATTAGAGTACATAGATTTACAGAAAACATCTCTAGATCATTTTGACATTGATTATGTTGTATATCCATCACCCAAAGTCAAATTGTTCTCCATCATCTTTTTTTTTTTTTTTTTTTTCACAGAGACAGAGCGAGAGTCAGAGAGAAGGATAGATAGGGACAGACAGGAACGCAGAGAGATGAGAAGCATCAATCATCAGTTTTTCGTTGTGGCACTTTAGTTGTTCATTGATTGTTTTCTCATATGTGCCTTGACCATGGGGCTACAGTAGACCGAGTAACCCCTTGCTCACGCCAGCAACTTTGGGTCCAAGCTGGTGAGCTTTGCTCAAATCAGATGAGCCTGCGCTCAAGCTGGTGACCTCGGGGTCTCAAACCTAGGTCCTCCGCATCCCAGTCCAATGCTCTATTCACTGCGCCACCGCCTGGTCAGGCTCCTCCATCATCTTTTATCTGGTTTTCTTTATGCTCCTCTCCACCCTCACCCCCTCCCTCTCCTCCCTTCCCCTCCCCCTGGTAACCACTGTACTCTTATCTATGTCCATGAGTCTCAATTTTGTGTCCCACCAATGTATGGAATCATACAGTTCTTAATTTTTTCTGATTTACTTATTTCACTCAATATAATGTTATCAAGGTTTATGCATGTTGTCATAAATGATCCGACATCATCATTTCTTATGGCTGAGTAGTGTTCCATAGTGTATATGTATCACATCTTCTTTATCCAGTCATCTATTGAAGGGCTTTTTGGTTGTTTCCATGTCTTGGCCACTGTGAACAATGCTGCAATGAACATGGAGCTGCATGTGTCTTTACGTACCAGTGTTTTTGCATTTTGGGGGTTGTACCCAGTAGAGGGATTGCTGGGTCATATGGTAATTCTTTTCTTAATTTTTTGAGGAATCACCATACTTTCTTTCATAATGGTTGTACTACTTTACATTCCCACCCACAGTGAATAAGAGTTCCCTTTTCTCCACAGCCTCTGCAACACTTGTTACCTGTCTTGTTGATAATAGCTAATCTAACAGGTGTGAGGTGGCATCTCATTGTAGTTTTGATTTGCATTTCTCTAATAGCTAGTGAAGATGAGCATCTTTTCATACATCTGTTGGCCATTTGTATTTCTTCCTGGGAGAAGTGTCTGTTCATGTCCTCTTCCCATTTTTTTTTTATTGTATTTTTCTGAAGCTGGAAACAGGGAGAGACAGACTCCTGCATGCGCCGGACCGGGATCCACCCGGCACGCCCACCAGGGGCGACGCTCTGCCCACCAGGGGGCGTTGCTCTGCCGCGACCAGAGCCACACTAGCGCCTGGGGCAGAGGCCAAGGAGCCATCCCCAGCGCCCGGGCCATCTTTGCTCCAATGGAGCCTTGGCTGCGGGAGGGGAAGAGAGAGACAGAGAGGAAGGAGGGGAGGGGGGTGGAGAAGCAAATGGGCGCTTCTCCTATGTGCCCTGGCCGGGAATCAAACCCGGGTCCCCCGCATGCCAGGCCGACGCTCTACCGCTGAGCCAACTGGCAAGGGCCATAAAATGTTCTTTATGGCCAAGGTCCGTGAGTTTAGTACCTATGTTTTCTTCTATGTAATTTATTTTTTCAGATCTTATATTTAGGTCTTTGATCCATTTTGAATTAATTTTGGTACAAGGAGACAAACTGTAGTTGAGTTTCATTCTTTTGCATGTGACTCTCCAGTTTTCCCAGCACCATTTATTGAAGAGGCTTTCTTTTCTCCTTTGTGGTTTTTGGTTCCTTTATCAAAGATGATTTGACCATATATATGTGGTTTTATTTCTGGATTCCCTATTCTGTTCCATTGGTCTGAGTTTCTATTTTTCTGCCAATACCATGCTGGTTTGATTATCATGGCTCTATAATAGAATTTGAAGTCAGGTATTGTAATGCCCCCAGCTTTGTTCTTTTTCATTAGGATTACTTTGACTATTTGGGGTTTTTTTGTTTGTTTGTTTGTTTGCTTTTTCTGAAGCTGGAAACGGGGAGGCAGACAAACTCCCTCATGCGCCAGACCGGGTTCCACCCAGCACGCCCACCAGGGGCGTCGCCACCAGGGGGCGTCACTCTGTTGCTACCAGAGCCACTCTAGCATCTGAGGCAGAGGCCATGGAG
This sequence comes from Saccopteryx bilineata, assembly GCF_036850765.1. Classification (NCBI taxonomy): domain Eukaryota; kingdom Metazoa; phylum Chordata; class Mammalia; order Chiroptera; family Emballonuridae; genus Saccopteryx; species Saccopteryx bilineata. The sequence goes on from NW_027095451.1 coordinate 436,527, forward strand.
CCATCCCCAGCTCCCGGGCCATCTCTGCTCCAATGGAGCCTTGGTTGCAGGAGGAGAAGAGAGAGACAGAGAGGAAGGAGGGGGGAGGGGTGGAGAAGCAGATGGGCGCTTCTCCTGTGTGCCCTAGCCGGGAATCGAACCCGGGACTTCCGCATGCCAGGCTGATGCTCTACCACTGAGCCAACCGGCCAGGGCCTATTCAGGGTTTTTTATAGTTCCATATAAACCTGATGATTTTATTCTATTTCAAAAATATTATGTACTATTCATGTTAGAATTGCACAAATGAAACCAAACTTGGTGTCATTAGAAAAAACTGTAAAGTGGGGGTTTTGCAGGGCTCTTCAGAAGTCAGGGCCCAGGGTGCACGCCTGTTGTGCCCACCATTAAATCTGCCTCTGACAACTGAGCCAACTAGCCAGGGCCTAAAAACTTTGTTTTGTTCACTGCTGTACCTCCAACAGCTAAGGCAGTGTTTGGCATACAATAAGCACTCAGTACATACTTATTAAGTAACATATGCATAAAAAGTATATGACATATATGCATACATGTATAAGCCTGGCATAATGCTAAACAGGTAAAGTGGTTGTCTCTTTGGAAGGCAGAAAAGACACTTGGTTTTCTTTTTTTTAATTATTAAATAAGAGGCGGGGAGGCAGAGAGACAGACTCCAGCGTGCACCCCAACCAGGATCCACTCGGCAAGCCCCATATGGGGCGATGCTCTGCCCATCTTGGGCCATTGCTCCTTTGCTTGGCAACCAACCTATTTTAGCGCCTGAGGTGAGGCTGTGGTGCCATCATCAGTGCCTAGGGCAATCTTGCTCGAATGAGCCATGGCTGTGAGAGGGAGGAAGAGAGAGAGATGGGGGAGGGGAGAGGTAGAGAAGCAGATGGTTGCTTCTCTTGTGTGTCCTGACTGAGAATTGAACCCAGGACTTCCACACGCTGGGCCAGTGCTCTACTGCTAAGCCAACTGGCCAGGGCTGATACTTAGTTTTCATTCTATCTTCTTTTCTGGTGGTTGATTTTGTTGCTACATGCATATAAAACTGATTTTTAAAGTAAATATTTATAAATTTCATAAATCATTAGCTGAAGTATGAATTAAAACATATAATGATGGAATATTATATGGGAATTAAAAAAAAACAACAAACTTATGGTCAAATGTGACCACTTGGATGAATCTCTCAAAGGCTGAGCAAAAATGCAAGTTACAGAGAAATACAAATGAGCAAATCCATAGAGAGAAAGCAGATTGGTGGCTGCCAGGGGGTCGGAGGAGGGACAATGGGAAGGAATCACTTAGTGGATATGAAGTTTTCTTTAAGTTAAAACAATTTTTAAATTAATATTTTTAGAGAGAGGGAGAAAGGGGTAAGGAAAGAGAGAGACATCAATTTGTTGTTCCACTTATTTATGCACTCACTGGTTGATTCTTGCATGTGCCCTGACCAGGGATTAAACCTGCAACCTTGGCACATAGGGATAATGCTCTAACCAACTGAGATACAGGGCCCAATATGAGGTTTTCTTATGGAGTGATAAATATATTTTAAAACTAAAAAGAGATGGTGGATGCACAACATTGTGAATGCACTTAATGCCACTGAATTATACACTTTAAAATGGTTAATTATATATTATGTGAATTTCTTCTCAATAAAAGTAAAGCATAGAGAATGTCCCCATTCAAATAAAGTTTAAAACACACATACACACAAAAACAGTGTTATATATATTTGAGGATGCATGGGCATGTAGTAAACTGTTAAATTCTACATAAGGTCACCTTTGGAGATTGGGAGGGATCATGACTGCAAAGCTTACGTGGTGCTTCCACTGTATTAGAAATGTTTCATTTCTTAGGCTGAGCAGGGGGGCAGTAGGTGCATTGTATGTTTTATATTATTCTTTATATCTTTTGGTATGTCCAAAATATTTTCTCCTAGCAATTCGAAACCTCACATAGCTACCAACTATATATTTCCTTAAGAGACAATTATAGGCTAAATTGTGTCCCTCTCAAATTTGTATGTTGACATTCTAACCCCCCAGTAAGTCCATTGTGACTGTATTTGGAGAAAGGATCTGTAAAGAGGTGAAAAGTTACAATGAGGAAATGAGTATAGGCCCTAATCCAACGTGACCGGTGTCCTTATAAGCAGAGATAGGGCAACAGGCCCAGAGAGATGACCATGTGAGGGCACAGTGAGAAGGCAGCTGTCTATAAGCAAGGAGATAAGCCCCAGGAGAAACCAAGTCTTGGGCAAACAAGTATGTTAGGCTTGCTCGCTTGTACTTTGCCGGATTGGTGCATGAGCAGGGGGCAGCACCTTGTGTGTGTAGTCTTTGTAAGGCTGCAAGTGCTTGTCCTCAGGGCGGCAGATGGTAGAATGCAGATTGCCTGCCGCCATTGGGAGGGGCCATTTCTTGCTATTTGTGGGAGAAGGGGTCCTCCAACCCCGCGCCTGTTTGCTCATCAGGCCTGAGAGAGAGAAGCAGTTTTCCCTGACTGCTTGTTTGTCTACCATTATGAGACTCTAATAAACGGAATGGCCCACCACCCTCCAGCTCTACAGTTCCTCTACCATCTGCCAGAATCCAATGGGAACTTGCATGGCCACGGCCACCAGCCTTACACCAACCCTGCTAGCACCTTGATCTCAGACTTCTGGTCTTCAGAATTATGAGAAATTTCTGTTGTTTAAGCACCAGTCTGTGAGACTTGTTGTGGCAGTGTGAGCAGTCTGTTCTCTGCCACCCAGGTCCCCACAGATCACAGCTGTACTTCTGTTCCTCCACTCCCCCTTGTAGTGGGCTCCTCGGGTGACTTCTAGTGTGTTTGGTCAGCAGAGGAGACAACCACAGCACAGAAAAGGGTGGGAGGGCCCAGTGGTTTGCCACGGGCTGAAGGACTCATCCCCTTTATCTCTCATTTTTAGCATTAAAAAAAAAAGCCTTTCTCACCTGGGCCTGAATCATGCCCGAAGCTAGGGCCCCAAAGGGGGAAAATCGACAATGATGGTGCCAGGGGCGTGGAGAACTCCTTTGGCTGACCGAAGGCTTACAGGTGAGAAAGTCCATTGACGGCTCAGGTGGGAAGCCACCCAGCTGCTAACCCACCCACTCTGCCGGCTGTGTCAAGTACTGGTTTCTTTTGTGGAGGTGTGGTGGGCAGTTAGACAGACATAAGCAGAGCAAGGACTCTAGGCCAGGCACAGAAGGTCACCAGCGCAAAAAGACTCAGGTACCTAGCAACAGGCAAAACTAGGAAAACAAGGACCTCACCCCCCGGGTGACCTTTCCTCCACTAGCATACTGCTGATGGCACAGTGTAGACCCCCGATTTTATATTGCTGGTCATGTGGTTTGGACCCTCCCCTGACCTCTCCTCCTCTGCATGTTGCTAGTCAGGGAGGTTAGACCCCCTAAAGGGAGAATGAACAAAGGGCCAGAGAATAAACCATAAGCAGTAACCCCTAGGAATAACATCTAGGCCTCAGTTGTGTTTCAGCTCCAGGCCCAAATAAGCAGCAAAACCAGACAAGCCATATCTAGGCTGGCCTCAGGACCAGCTGCACAAACTAATGACCCTTTACCCTGGCACTGACCAATCAGTGGAGACCACAACCCTAAAAGGACACATCTGGAGAGCTGATGGGTAGTCTATTGAGGTCTTCCCCTGGGACCTTCCCTAGGAACCCTTCCCTTAAAAGACCTTAGGATGGAGGTTCTAAGATGCTCTCCCTTCCAGGAGCATGTCCCGCCCTCATCGTCCCCCCAGGTGCATTTTCCCTGCCCCTCTGTTTCTCTTAATCCCTAAAGGACCTCATGAGACTTGCAACCAGGGCAGCAGTGGGCAGCAGTAGCTGGTCCCAGGCTAACCCCCTGATCCTGTCTCCAAGGCCCCCTTTGCTTTGCCCACTTAGTCCCTTCTGAATGTATTCCTGCACGGCCAATAAATTCTTTCTTTACTTGCTGCATTTTCTCTCTTGACCAAATTCTTTCCTTCAAGGAGACAAGAATCAATGTCTCATTGTTTTGCCTGTAACAGGGGTTCACTTCAGTAGGTAGCGAGCAGCCAGAAGAACTTAGAGGGTAGAGGAAAGTTTCAGCCCTTCCCATGGTTGCATAGGCTTCGGAACCAGACTGCTTGGGTTTGCTCCTAGTTCTGCAACTTATTTGCTGTGTGTCCTTGGGCAATTACTTAACCTTTCTGTGCCTCAGCTTTCTCCTCTTTCAAATAGTCATGACAATGAATTGCCTACATTGTAGGGTTGCTAAGAGGGTTAAATGAGTTATTAAACCTTGAAAAATATTTTTTTTAAGATTTTATTGATTTTAGAGAGGGGGGGAAGCTGGGAGGGTAGAGGGATGAGCAAGAAGCATCAACTCATAGTTTCTTCCCATATGTGTGCCTTAACCAGGCAAGCCCAGGCTTTCAAACTGGTGACCTGAGTGTGCCAGGTCAACACTTTATCCACTACAACACCACAGGTCAGGCTGAAAAACATTTAACATAGTTCCTAGTGCATAGTGTCATATTTTGTTTTGTTCTGCTTTGAACTTTGGACCAACAGATAAAATAGCCTGGGTGCAGTATCAGTGATGAGACATTCTTCACTCCTGATTGATTCAGAGGAATGACATCTATTCCTCAAAAACATGAATTTCAGACCCTGCTTCCTAATACCATCACCTTGGGGTTAATGTTTCAACATGTCATTTGGGAGGTTCAAGCTTTCACTCCATCGCACCCACCTTGTAGTTGATTCTTGATCACAAAATCTGGTTTTTTATTTTATTTAATTTTTTTCTTATGCTGTCATGCACCCCTCAATGTGTATGTAGTCAAAGGGTATATAACCAACCTCTGAAATATACTTGGGGCTGCATGATTTGGGTTTGAAGGATCCCCCATGTATGCTGCGGGCTTAATCAATAAAACTCCTCAAAATTCATTCCCCCCCTTTCACTCCCTCCTCTCCACCCTTTTCCCCCCCTTTCCCCCCTTTCCCCCCTTTCCCTCCCTCCTCCCCCCTTTCCCCCCCTCCCCGGTCTGAAGAATGCCCCGTGTAAGCCGCAGGCTTAATCAATAAAACTCCTCAAAATTCTTTCCCCCCATTTCCCTCCCTCCTCTCCCCCCCTTTTCCCCTTCTCCCCCTACCCTCACCTCTTCCCTTCTCTCCTTCTCCTCCCCTTTTTCTTTTCCTTTCCAAGGTAATCACAGCCTCAGCTTTCACATTCTTCATTTTTAGGTGGGGAAAACAAGGCCCAGAGAGGTTGGGAACCACAAAGTACCTTTTGCTTTTTTCCCTGCAGTGGTCAGCAAACCGCACGTGGAGAGCCACGTGCTCACTCAACTCGTGCGTCCCCCGCGCTGTTTATCCTGCAGCGCATCTCCCAGGCGCCTGACCGACCAACACCCCCGCGTACCTGCACCTGCGTCTCCCAGGCCCGTGACTGACAAACACCGTCCTCCCTCCGGTACCTGCACATGCTCGCTGGCTCGCTGGTAGTCTTTTGTGGTAGAGCCACACTTAAGGGGCCAAAGATCTGCTTCGTATTTATATTTAGAATAAGAATCCGTGTCTAGCCGCAATCCCTGTTTTCCCATTATATTAAATACACTTTAAATAGAAGAAACATCAGGCATGGCAAGTAAAAAAAAAAAGAGAAAGAAGGGAAGGAAAAAAGGAAGGGAGGGAGGGAAGGGGAAAGGGAGGGAAGGGGGGGAAGGAGGGAAGGGAAGGGAAGGGAAGGGAAAGGAACTTTTCTACAAAGCCCCCACTTAGTCCCTTCTGAATGTATTCCTGCACGGCCAATAAATTCTTCCTTTACTTGCTGCACTTTCTCGATCACATTCTTTCCTTCAAGGAGACAAGAAGCAAGGTCTCATTGTTTTGCCTGTAACAGGGGTTCACTTCAGTAGGTAGCGAGCAGCCAGAAGAACTTGGAGGGTAGAGGAAAGTTTCAGCCCTTCCCATGGTTGCATAGGCTCCGGAACCAGACTGCTTGGTTTGCTCCTAGTTCTGCAACTTATTTGCTGTGTGTCCTTGGGCAATTACTTAACCTTTCTGTGCCTCAGCTTTCTCCTCTTTCATATAGTCATGACAGTGAGTTGCCTACATTGTAGGGTTGCTGAGAGGGTTAAATGTTATTAAACCTTGAAAAATATTTTTTTTTAATTTTTTTTTTTTTTTGTATTTTTCTGAAACTGGAAACGGGGAGAGACAGTCAGACAGACTCCCACATGTGTCCAACCGGGATCCACCCGGCACGCCCACCAGAGGCGATGCTCTGCTCTGCTGAGACCAGAGCCACTCTAGCGCCTGGGGCAGAGGCCAAGGAGCCATCCCCAGCGCCCAGGCCATCCTTGCTCCAATGGAGCCTTGGGTGGCTGCGGGAGGGGAAGAGAGAGACAGAGAGGAAGGAGGGGGAGGGGTGAAGAAGCAAATGGGCGCTTCTCCTATGTGCCCTGGCCGGGAATCGAACCCGGGTCCCCCGCACACCAGGCCAATGCTCTACCGTTGAGCCAACCAGCTAGGGCCGAAAATATTTTTTAATTTTTTTTTAATTTTATTTTTTTTCTTTATTCATTTTAGAGAGGAGAGAGAGAGACAGAGAGAGAGAGGAGAGAGAGACGGGGGGGAGGAGCTGGAAGCATCAACTCCCATATGTGCCTTGACCAGGCAAACCCAGGGTTTCGAACCGGCGACGTCAGCATTTCCAGGTCAACACTTTATCCACTGCGCCACCACAGGTCAGGCCCGAAAATATTTTTTAAAGATTTTATTTATTGATTTTAGAGAGAGAAAAAGGCCGGGGGGGGGGGGGCGGGTAGGGGGATGAACGAGAAGCACCAACTCATAGTTGCTTCCCATATGTGCCTTAACCAGGCAAGCCCAGGCTTTCAAACTGGTGACCTCAGTGTTCCAGATCAACGCTTTATCCACTACAACGCCACAGGTCAGGCTGAAAAACATTTAACATAGTTCCTAGTGCATAAATAGTGTAATATTTTGTTTTGTTCTGCTTTGCTTTGAACTTTGGACCAACAGACAAAATGGCCTGGGTGCAGTATCAGCGATGAGACATTCTGCACTCCTGATTGATTCAGAGGAATGACATCTATTCCTTGAAAACATGAATTTCAGACCACATTATGCAATTTGCAGAAGCCAGTGGAAGTGGAACCTTGTCAGGGCCCTGCTCCAGCCCCCAGCACCGAGGGTGCTTTCCTCAGGACTTGGACTTGGCAGTACCGTCATCCAGTCAGTGACTGTCAACCTGTCCCCGTGGTGGATGCCTGGGTGTGCCTGAAGTATTCCTTTTCCTGCCACTCTGGGAGCACTGGAATGACACTTGTCATGCACAGGGTCACTGTAAGGCCTGTGTCCATTGCCATGCAGGTTCAAATTGGATTTGGACAGACAATAAAGGAACTGTGGAGCCAGAGGATGGTAGGCCATTCTGTTTATTAGTCTCGTAATGGTGGATGAGCAAGCAGGCAGGGAAAACTGCTTCTCTCTCTTTCTGGACTCACTGGACTCTCCAGTGAAAAACAGAGTAGGAGGGAAAACCTCTTCTCCGGCAAACAACAGAAAACAGTGGCCCCTTCCAATGGCACCAGGCAATCTGCAATCTACAATCTGCCACCCTGAGGGCAAGCACCCACAGCTTTACATAGACTATACACACATGGTGCTGCCCGTGCTCATGCACCAATTAGGCAAAGTACAAGCAAGGAAGCCTAATACACTTGTAACACACTGGTTTGCCCAACAGTAGCCCTGAACAAACACTCCCACCAGGTGCTTGGCATCCTTCAGGCCCCCCACAGCCTGGGTAAGTAAGCTTAGCTATTCCAACCCCTGGTTCTCTTGCCTGTGAAATGGGGACAATAACAGTACCAATGAGGTGGTGCATAGAAAGTGACTACACAGGGTCTGTGTGCTTCTTGAGTGTAATCAAAGGAAAAACAACCAGTTTACTTCATGTTCTTTTCTTCAACAGGAATTTCCCCAACCCCCTTTATAGGGTTTCTCTATCCCTACCTCTTCCTTCTCCCTCTGCACGGCCATTTAAACTAGCCAATCGGGCCTGATCAGGCAGGGGCACAGTGGATAGAGTATCGGCCTGGAATGCAGAGAACCCAGGTTTGAGACCCCCAAGGTCACCGGCTCAAGCGTGGCCTCATCCAGTTTGAGCACGGGTTCACCAGCTTGAGGGTGGGGTTGCTGGCTTGTGCATGCAATCATAGACATGACCCCGTGGTCACTGGCTTGAGCAAGGGGTCAAGGCACATATGAGAAAGCAATCAATGAACAATTAAGGAGCCACAATGAAGAATTGATTCTTCTCATCTCTCTCCCTTCCTGTCTCTCTCACTGTCTCTCTCTCTCTCTCTCTGTCTCTTTTACCGCTCCCCCTCAAATACTAGGCAATTGGGAAAGAGTATGATTGTACAGTCAGCACTTCAGCCAAGGGGACAAGACCCAGCCTAGGGCTTGTGTTAGGGATAAAAACAGAACCCACCCCCCTGCCCGTGTGCTTGCTGTCAGCTTTCACTAGTGGCAGCACGCCCTTCTGCAGAAGTTATTAAAGTTGACTTGCTTAGGTATTTTGTCTCCACAAGTCTTGCTTAATTGCAACTCGAACATAATGATCCATTATTCATGTCTGGGCCATGTCTGCTGGTCTCTTCACACTGCAAGGAGCAGGAAGATGGGACCTAAACACTTAAGATTCTGTTTGCATAGCCCCTCCCCTGCACCATCTGTAAGTGCTGTACAGATGAAGAAGCTGAGGCCTCTCCCTGGACTTGTTTCCTTCAGAATGTTAATTGATTGTGCCTACACCTCCAGCTTATTTCCAGAATTCAAAGCTCTACATTTCTTCTTCTTTTAGTTTTTGTTGATTTCTGCTGCCATCTCCCTGTCTGAGCAAGGGAAAATCCTGGATACCGGCCTTGCTGGATGATAGCCGAACAGTTGTCCTCATGCTTGCCTCTGTGGGCTGTTATTTAACTTTGAGTCCCAGAGGCCTGTTGGTTCTGAGGTGGTGAGTCCAAGGCTCCCTGTCACCAGGAACACTCCTGGAAAGCGTTAAAGAGAAACAAAGATGAACATGAGCATGAGTTAATGGCGGTGAAGACAGGTTTTATGCAGTACTACTGCAGCAGGGGAAAGAGACTTCTTTCATGCAGAACTGAGCTTGAGGCTGATCTGTGTGGAGGTGACAGCCTTTTAAAGGGAGAATGAGGGAACAGGGAGGGAAAGTTAAGTGGGAGCTCCAGCATTGCCAAGAAAGTGAAAAGTTACAAAAGCTTAAGTGGTTAATGTCGGTGTGATTAGGCCACCAGTGTCTAACTGGCACCCAGGTCAGGCTCCTATCCTACAGAGATGAGGACACAGGGGCACTGTCCTTCCTGACAATTACACTTTAAAGAAATGGCTCTCACGATGTTCAGAAAGGTGCTCTGGGAGAAAGGATGTAAAACAGCAGTTAGATGTTAGATTTTTTTTTTTTTTGACAAGTGGGAAAAGGGAAACAAAGGATTTACAACATTAAGCTTTTTTAAAAAAAATGCTCTGAAAAAATAGAGGTCGGGGATCTATCAGCAGATATTGGCTGGAACCAATGATAATTTCTTTTAGAAGCTTTTGAGTTTTTTTCAGATAGGAACTCAAGGTAGGGCTGGGTCATCACAAGGACACTGCGGCCTTAGGCTGCTAGAAACAATGTTAGATTGTTAGATTTTTTTTGTTTTGTTTTCGTTTTTTACAGAGACAGAGAGAGAGTCAGAGAGAGGGATAGATAGGGACAGACAGAGGGGAAAGAAGAGAGATGAGAAGCATCAATCATCAGTTTTTCGTTGCGACACCTTAGTTGTTCATTGATTGCTTTATCATATGTGCCTTGACCATGAGCCTTCAGCAGACCGAGTAGCCCCTTGCTCGAGCCAGCGACCTTGGGTCCAAGCTGGTGAGCTTTCCTCAAACCAGATGAGCTCGCGCTCAAGCTGGTGACCTCGGAGTATCAAACCTGGGTCCTCCGCATCCCAGTCCGACGCTCTATCCACTGCTCCACCGCCTGGTCAGGCTAGTTTTTTTTTTTTCCAAGCCTCTGTGTGTTGAGGGGCAAACGAAATCATTTGTGTTTAGAGTTGCAGTTATTACAGGCCAAGGTTGAAGCCCAGTTGAGAAGAGGGCTCAGAGAAACCTGACTGAAAGGTGGCCATGAAGAGACTCTGTCAAGGAAGGTAAAAGTCAATGGGGCTGTTTCTGCTGAGGTTGTTAAAGTCTTAAAAATGAGCAGTATGTTGGTTCCAATGTTCTGTACATGGCCAAAAACAGAACCAAAGGAAACATGGGATCAGGTTGGCATCTGTAGAAAGAGTAGACAGATTCTCTCCTCAGTGGCATCCTGACTGTGGACTTTCAGTCCTGAAAGTGTTAAACCTTGGTGTGAATCAGAATCCTTGGGAGAACATGAAGATGATTCCAGGCCCCACCTCCAGGCCGGGGACTCTGCATATTTAACAAGTCCTTAGGTGCTGCTGACATAAGAGGCCCCAAGGCCACATTTGAGAAGCTGGTTTAAAGTATAAACATCATCTCTCAAACAGACACACACAACCAGAAGCCTTCTTCAGCCAAACACCCTCCGTAATGATCTCCGGAGTCAGCATGCCTGCTGGACACTGCCTCCATTGCTATTTAGTTTTCATGGGCCCATTTATCTCTAGGTTGCGACCTTGCAGCCATTGCTGGCTGGAAGTCCACTACTCAGCTGACTGTACAGCACCCAAATCTTCACTTTGGCCTGTAGGTCACTCCAAGGCCTCCTTGGGTGCCCGGGGACTGCCGCTTTCTCACTGCCCACCTCCCTTCTAGGGCCTGGGGTCCAGGGCCTGTCTTTGAAGCTATTGTCCCAAGCCTCAGGAATAACCAGACAAGAACACTTAAGAGAACAGGGAGGTCTAACTTCCCTTGGTCTGCTGTAGGTTATTAATTATAAAATGCTATGGGTCCAGTAGCAAAGACCATACCTAGCCCCCAGATCTTGTTTTCTAATACTAGTAAGTGGCTGATTCTAGGACTGGGGCAGGAAATACACAAAATGGGCCTCGAAGATCCTGTAGTTCCAGAAAGTAAGAACTGGAAGCTGCTTAAGGAAAAGATAGTGATGTTTGTTATCCAATAATAAGAAAGGGCAGTAGAGACCTGTTTCATGGCAAGACTACCCATTCAGAGGGGTCTTGCCAACCAGGTGACCTGAGGCTGGGGTTCTCCCGCCCTTGGCAACAGGTTCCAGGTGGGAAAGGGCGGAGCGGGGCGGGCGCCTGGGTCCCTGCGGTCGCCGCCAGAGGGCAGCCAGGGAGCACGCCGGGCGGCTGGGCTGAACCCGCAGGTCAGTCTGGTTAAAGGGGGGCCGCCCCCACTTTCTGGGCTGGGTCTCGGACCTGGGGAGTGCATTTGGCTCGGTGGCGGGAGCCGAGGGGGCCCACAGGGCGGCCCTGTCGCGGAGGACGGGAACTAGGAGCTCTCTGCGCCCGGGGAAGGGGCGAGTCCCAGGGACGGCGGGGCGCGGGCAGCGCCCGGCCCCAGCCCCCGGGACGGTTGGCACTTTGCGTCTGGCCTGCAACCCGGTCGGGGGCCCTCTCGGGAGCCTGTTGGGCGCTTTGAGGTGGGATCGTGGGGGTGGCCGAGTGGGGTAGGGGAAAGCGGGCGAAGGCGTCCACGGACACCAGGCGGCGCTGGGGTGAACGTGCCGGCGTGCGAGTCAACAAGTGCGATGTTTACCCAGCGCCTGCTGGGGCGCGCCCGTGCGGCGGGAGCGTCCTGGGTGTCGTCGCGCCCGCGCCGGGCGGTGCGCCACTGCCCCTCCGCCTTGCCTTTGGTGAGGATCTGGCACTCCAGAAGATTGGCGTGGGGCGCCGTGGCTGGCCCTGGCCCTGGACATTTGAACTTCAGCCCATGGTTAAAATGCCCAGGAGTCTGTGCGAGACGGAGGGGTTTCTCACTGGCCAGGCAGAATTCCTCGGTTTCAGCCCGAGAATCATGCCCCAGGTTTGTTTTCCAGCCCTCGGGAAACCCACTCCCAGCAGTCAGGCCCGCCTCTGTTTTTCTAGGCAGAAGGTTTGGAGGTAGTGTTGAAATCCATCCTGTGCACTTCAGCGTGAAGGCTCCAAATCCATCCTGTGCACTTCAGCGTGAAGGCTCTGGGCTCACAATGGTTCCCATGGCCTCTGCGCTGTTAGGATGGAAGCCTCCTTTCTTGGGCTGTGGAGAGGGCTTTGTTGGGAAGTCTGGGAATTTTGACGCCTGTTGCCAGGCTGGCTGCTCAGAGGCTGAGGACCCGGATTTTCCCATCTGGCTAGTCTGTTCTCCCACCCAGAGGTTTCCCTGGGAAGAAGTGTGATGGGAAAGGGGGAAAACCATCCTCAGTGAGGTTCAGGGCCAGGCAGTTCATGTGAATGATCAGGTTATCTGTGAGGCTGCATGGGGATCTTGGTACTCCCAGCAGTCTGAGGGCTGGAGGAGTCAGGTGTCCCCAACCACCCTGGTAAAGCCAGTCTCTGCCTCAGCCCATTCCCACACCTTGAGAAATTGTGCCCTTAACCTTAACCAGGTTTTCATATCCCTCTATTCTCCTGATAGCCATTGGCCTCCCATCCTTTTTTTGGGGGGGGGGGGGTAATAAACATGCATGGGAACCATGACTTCCTTCCCTCCTCTCACTGTCACGTTTTCCCAACAAGTGCTCTGTGTGACATTCGAATAAAAGCTATAAAATACATTAATAAGCTTGAGAAAATAACTTAAAAGGAACTGGTCCAGTAAGTACAGCACATTCCCGGAATAGATGAGACCAGACTCCCTAGATGAGACCAGACTCCCAGGATGAATAAGACAGATGAGTCCTAGAGATAGGGAAGTCGTTAGACTCCCAGGATGACTAGGAACTGATGAGTCCTTGAGATAAGGAAGTCGTAAAAACTCCTAAGATAGTTAATGTGACCACATCCTAGGGGATAGATAGGGACATTTCCAGCTGGGGGCTTTCAACCGAATGACTGGTTACTAAGGCACATGACTAAAAATTTAATTTGGAGGAGCCAATTGCTAAACGCCAAATCCGCTTCTGTATGAACTGCTTGCTTGCTATGCTATAAAAACCCCTAGACTGTAGGCGCTCGGTGTGGCTCTTGTTACTACCACTTGAGTCCACCCCTGCGCAGGTTTTATTTTCCTTTGTTTTGTTCTCTATTTCTTTTGGCCATAAAGATTTGTCTTAAACTCTCCAAACGTCTCCAGTGTCTGTTATACCCGGCGAGTGCTACACTCCGCACCTGCTGCCTGCCTCTCAGCTCCACGCCTCCCCTCCTAATCCTCCGCAGCCTGGCTGCTGGCCCTACCATTTCGCTGAAACCACTTCTCTGGAAGTTGTCCGTTTCCAGACACTGCTCTTTTGTCCGCCTTGTCCACGCCTTATCAGCAATCGGTTTTCTCCTCCAATGTCATACTCAGTTTTCCCTGAAGTATCTCTGCCTCTCCCTGGCCTTAAACATCTCAGGTCAGAGTTCAGAGGCCCCTTAGCTGGTCTCTCTGATGCCAGAATCCCCTGCAGCCCCCACAGTCCATCTGGCATGTCGTCTCTAACTCCATGGTCCCTGACTACTGCATTTACCTTGTCACTGAACCCTCTCCCCAAAGAAATCTTCAGAAGCTCTGGGTTTCTTCCCACACAAAGCCAGCTCATTTATCCACCTCATGTGCCTCCTTCATCATGTGGCCTCACTCTTCAGGACCAATTTCCTGTCCTGCATCTGCTTCCTTTGCTCTCATAGCCAGCCTTCTTGCCCTTGCCCTTTGGGACCCAGCTAAGGTGCCATTTTCCCTGGGAAAACTTTGCCTCTCCCATTTGCACTGGGGGCCCCTTTCTTGGCTTTTCCACTTCATCCTGCACCATCACAGCTGTCTGCTGATTGCAGGTCCCTCTCTGTCCCTGAAGCTTCTTGCCTTCCTCTTGGTTCCCCTGTAGGTGCTCAGTATAGGAATTCTCACCCCAAACCTCCAAAAAAAACCACTTCCCATCATCCTTCAGCAGCTGATTTAAACTCCACCTCCCTGCAACTTATTGATGCATTCATTGCAGTTTGTGCCACCCAAGGTAATACTTTGTTCTCTGTTACTAGCTTCCAATCAGATGATGAGTGTGAGTTACTCTTCTAGCTCTTAATCATAGCAGCTGTTTATTTGAGTGGCTGTTATGTGTAGGGCATGTGCTAATTATCTAGGTGTCCCCTTCAGTGTGTTAACCACCCAAGGAGGGGGGGGTGGGAGCTATGATTATATCTTCATTTTGCCTGTGCGGACACAGACCCAGAGAGATCCACACACCTGCCTAACCCACGCAGCTTGTAGGTCGGCAGAGCAGAGGTTGGAGCTGAAGTCGGACTCCCGAGGGTGTGTTTCAGACTAGGATTTCCTATTTCTCTAGGAATGTGTATGTGTCAGTCCGGGGAGTGTGTTCCCAGGTGTGCAGGACGTCCTGGTGGCTTGGTCGGCAGGTTGCTTGGGACTCGGCTGGAGTCCTGGAAAGAACTTTGTCACTGAAGAACAGATGGTTAATGCTGAGACCAGTGACTCAGGGACACTGTAACATCTACATATGATTAACGGTGGGACCAGTGACATCTGCCCTGGAGTCCTTTGAAACAAGCTTTGTGCATAAGTGTGTGACTGTGTGTGGTTGTGTGTCTGTGTGTCTGTCTTAGGTAGGAGTTGTGGAACAGAGAATCCCTAGGGGCCCTGAGGTCACTTCTGTCCCTTAAGGTACTTTTAAATGCTTTTTTTTTTTTTTGATAAAATCAGTTCTCCTGCCCCAACATACTGTTCAACTAAGTTTCTTTAGGAGCTGTCCTTCCTTTTCCTCCACAGGTCACTGTCATATGAAAATGAATTCCTGCTGTGAAATACAGTTGCCATGGGCAACCAGTAGTGAGAGGTCCCAGTCTCTGGCTCTTTGGTCCCTGCACTGTATGCCTCAAGGGGCTTTTTCCATCTTTGTCACCTAAAAAAAAAAAAAAAAAAAAAATTGAAGTACTCTGCTTCACTCTCCTTTTGCATGGACATTTAAAACATTTGTTTTTTTCAGCAGCAATGTTTGGGCACAGTTGGTGCCCCAGCAGCTTGTCACTGAGCTGCTGGCACACCATTAACAATGACCCCGGAAGGGTGCCCCTGGGTTAGGTCACATTTTGGGTGAAACCCAGGGTCCTGTGGGTAGAAAGGCAGCAGCCAGTGCAGCGGCATCCTTGATGAGTGCGGGGCAGAGGGAGGGGGCGCAGCAGTGGCCCAGAGGGCTTTTTGGTGTAGTTCTCCTGCTGGAGGTGGTGAGAAAGTCTTCATCTTCTGTCTCCTGTGAGCGGGCCTCACTCAACAATTTTGGCAGGGGCCACCCAATCGAAGGTGCCTTTGGCAGTAATCATACCTACTGACATTGATGAGTGCTTGCCAAGTGCAGGCACTGTTTCCACATTTAACCCTCAACCAAATGAACTTAGAACTATTTTTATTCCTGTTTATAGGTAAGGAATCATGCACAGAGAGGTTGAAGTGCTTGCCGCTAAGGGCACATAGCAACTAGGCGGTAGAATAGGGCTTTAGGAAGTCTGACTCCTGTGGCCAATAGTGCCCTTCCTTTATTGGAAGGACTATGTTTAAAGAGAAGAAAGGGTAAATTGTAGAGGTGGGACAGATTAGCTTTCTCAAGATCCGAGGCTTAAAGCAATGGTTTTCAACCTTTTATATCTTATGATGGGCAAAAGGCTGCAGGGAAAAGACCTGGGCGAGAATGCTCAGGAGGACTGTTTGTAATAGACATAAACTGGAAATCACCCAACGTCCTTTGGCAGTAGAATGAACAAATAAACTGGGGTGAATATACACAATAGGACACTCTAACAGTGAGAACGAACAATCTGCGGCCACACGGGACACAGGTGAATCACAAACACTGCTGAGCACAGGAGCCAGATGAAAGAGAGCTCGTACCATGTAGTTCCATTTCTACGAAGTGCACAAAAGGCAAAATGAATGTAAGGTGTTGGAAGACAGAGGAGTAGGTTCCCAGAAGCACCAGGAAGGCTTTGGAAGGCTGGCAAGGTTTGGTTTCTTTCTTTCTTTCTTTTTTTTTTGAAGCTGGAAATGGGGAGAAACAGTCAGACAGACTCCCACATGCGCCCAACCGGGATCCACCTGGCACGCCCACCAGGGGGCGATGCTCTGCTCCTCCGGGGCGTCGCTCTGCCGAGACCAGAACCACTTTAGCGCCTGGGGCAGAGGCTAAGGAGCCATCCCCAGCGCCCGGGCCATCTTTGCTCCAATGGAGCGTTGGCTGCGGGAGGGGAAGAGAGAGACAGAGAGGAAGGAGGGGAGGGGGTTGGAGAAGCAAATGGGCGCCTCTCCTATGTGCCCTGGCCGGAAATCGAACTCGGGTCCCCCGCACGCCAGGCCGACGCTCTACCGCTGAGCCAACCGGCCAGGGCAAGGTTTAGTTTCTTTATTTGGGTGTTGGTCACATAGATGTGTTCACAATCCCCAAATCCCATCAGTTTTGATATGTGTACTTCTCTGTGTATGTGTGTCATACTTCAGTAAAATTCAGCGAAAAAGGCAGCAGTGACCCTAAACCCAGGACATAAATACAGACACTTCATTTCCATATAGGAGCCACATTCTTGACGTCACTCTACCTGGAATCGCAGATTTCTTGAGAGAGGTTGGAGGTGACACGGTGGGGGGCACCTAGGTTCTGAGAGGGGACAGCCCTGGGGATTGGGAGCAGGACCACTCTCAGTTCTGGTGTGCTCCCGTCCCCCTCCACTCAGTTGGATTTGGGTTTGAGTTCGGGTTTTGCCGAGTTGGGTAGGTGAAGCTGCCCCTTTCTCACTGATGGTAAGAGAGGTGGTATCTGTGGCCTTCTGCTTGTTGTGGGATGCCAGATTGGCTTGGAGAAACTGCAGAATATGGAGAGAATACAGAGTCGCACAGATACTCTCAACCCACCACAGCAGCGAGCTGCCTGCAAACATCGGGTGTCAAGGGCTGTGCGCCGGCTTGTAGAGTAAGCAGTGTTCACTGGGAGAGCAGCCCTTCTTCCACGCGGCAGTTATATGTGGCTAAAAATACTGGGGCGCCTTAAGAAAGATCACAGTTAAGCCTCTGTGGAATAGAATCAGTTAGCACATAATGTAAAAGCATTTAGGAAATTATGGACAGTTAATCCGTTGGGTGTTGCAGTGCCTGCTGTGGGATCCATACGAAGTTGGTGGTGGGTGTACCTGGTGAGGAGGCACACTGCTAGTATTGCCCTGCCTGACTCCCACAGCTGCATTCACGCCTAATTTACGTATTGGTGTATTTTTGTCTTTGGGTCTGGCGCCTTCCTGCAGTTAAGTTCATGACAGAGTTTGTCAAGTTTCCTCTTGTTCAGCTCCCACCCTCTTCTCATTTACTCATCTTCTAATTCACAGAGATGCAGCATCTTGGGGTTCAGAGGGCCTCCTCCCCGTTCAGGAGTCCCCTCAATGAGTATCCAGGGTGGGTGGCCACTCGGCCTGTGCTCAGATGCTGCCAGGAACGAGGGTAGCCCATCTCATTGTTGGGCAGTGATTGGAATCGTAAGGAGGAATGACGGAACAAACCCGAGGCTCAGAAGATGCCAGGTTGGCCAAAATGCCAGGTTATAATAAATTCACAGGGATCTGTTTTATAAAGCCATGGGAAAAATAATTATTTAGACCTTTATATAATAATGTAGATGAATCTCTAAGATTGTAAGGTGAAGAAAGCAAGTTTCAAAGTGATAAATACATGATGATGCCCTTTTTAGAAAGGGCATACTTTATGGCCCTGGCTGGTTGGCTCAGTGCTACAGCGTCGGCCTGGCCTGTAGGAGTCCCGGGTTCGATTCCCGGCCAGGGCACACAGGAGAAGCGCCCATCTGCTTCTCCACCCCTCCCCCTCTCCTTCCTCTCTGTCTCTCTCTTCCCCTCCCCGCAGCCAGGGCTCCACTGGAGCAAAGTTGGCCCGGGCGCTGAGGATGGCTCTGTGGCCTCTGCCTCAGGCACTAAAATGGCTCTGGTCGCGACAGAGCAATGCCCCAGATGGGCAGAGCATCAACCCCTGGTGGGCGTGCCGGGTGGATCCCGGTCGGGCGCATGTGGGAGTCTGACTGCTTCCCCGTTTCCAGCTTCAGAGAAATGCAAAAAAACAAACAAACAAACAAAAAACAAAAAAAACAAAGAAAGGGCATACTTTATATGTATATTTTATATGAATACAGGTATATATACTTACCTACATGTAAAAGCATATGGAAAGGTCTAGAAAAATGCATTCCAAACTGATAATAGCTGTTATCTCTAGGAAGGGGCTAGGGACTAGGAGTGTGTGTGTGTGATCAAAGAGTAATTTAGCCTTCTCTCTGATACTTTTTAATAGTTTTATGCATATATAATTTATATACCTCAAATTACTCATTTTAAGGAGACTACTTTTTAAAATTCTTAAAAGAAAAAGTACTTATATAATTAAAAATTAATGTCTAGTTTAGCTCTTGTCCTGATGTAAGATACCTTTCTCCAAGCATCTCTGAGTCATGGATGGACCTGGACAAGAGACACTGTATGTATAGTGTTTTGCATTTAGGGGCAGCTTAGATAGGCAGAAATTCTTCCCTCTTTTAAGCTGATATCTGCCTCTTTAATTGTTCCGTCTCTGGGTCTGACCTGTCACTTTGGAGCCATCTCACATAAGTCTTCCCTTTCTCATGGGGCAGGATTTTTACTGATGCAAGATCCCCATCATGCCTGCCTCCTCTGGGGAGAGGTACTGGCCTCCTTCAGGGGTTCCTTCATAGAGCGAGATGGATCATGCCTTTCAGACTCCGGGCGGGGCAGGGCACCTGACTTGTCAACCATCCTTAAAGTTTTCAGAATGGAACTCTCTCTGTCCCTGATGTTGGTTGACTATGGCATAACACTTCTTGAAAATGATGGTCATTTAAAAAAATATTATGAAAGTAATTCATGTTTGTTGTGGAAAATTTAGAAAATATACCAAAGCAAGGAAGAAAATTAAAATCTGTGATTCCCAACCTCTAGGAATAACCATTGTTTAGTGTTTAAATATTGAGGTCAGTCTATATAAGTGATTTATAATCTGCCTTTTATTAAACATGTTTACTTATCCATAAGAATATTGGTTGACTTATATGCGACACATTTTTTTCTCAATTCAGTGTTTGGGAGAGGGAGAGGGAGAGGGAGGGAGAGAGGGAATGAATGAATCAGGACATACAGGGACAGACAGGAAGGGACAGAGATGAGAAGCATCAACTCATAGTTGTGGCACCTTAGTTCATTGATTGCTTTCTCATATGTGCCTTGACCAGGGGGCTCCAGCTGAGCCAGTGACCCCTTGCTCAAGTCAGTGACCTTGGGCTTTAAGTCAGTGACCTTTGGGCTTAAACCAGTGACCATGGGGTCGTGTCTATGATCCCACGCTCAAGCTGGCGATCCTGTGCCCAAGCTGGAAAGCCTGCACTCAAGCAGGATGAACCTGTGCTCAAGCCTGCGACCTCGGGGTTTTGAACCTGGGACCTCAGCGTCCCAGGCCGACACTATCCACTGCACCACTGCCTGGTCAGGTATTGTTTTTCTATTGTTATTGTTAAACATAGAGAAGTATCTAATGTATATATGGTATGGCGAACTGAATATTTGTGTTCTCCCAAAATCATTATGTTGAAGCTTTAACCCACAGTGTGATGATATTTGGAGATGGGGCATTTGGAAGGTAATAAGAGTTAAGTAAGGCCATGAGGATGGGGCCCTCTTGATGAGATTAGTGCCCTTAATTAGAAGAGACATCTGAGAGCTGGCTCTCTTTTCTCTCCTCTGCATGCACCAAGGAAAGGCCATCTCAGCACACAGCAAGAAGGCCACTGTGTGCACGCCAGGAAGAGTCCACACCAAGAATCAAATCTCCTGGAACCTTGATCTTGAACTTCCCACCTGCAGAACTGTTAGAAATAAATGTCTGTTGTTTAAGTGACCCAGTCTCTATGGCATTCTGAGCACATGGTTAAGTACATCAGTCCTTTCATTTTATGATTTCTTCCTTTGCTTTTTTAGGTTTAAAAGATCTTCCTTACCCCAAGGTCAGATAAATATTCACCTGTAGTTTCTTCTGGTTCTTTATTTGGTTTTAGCTTTTTCATTGCATGTTTTCTTTTCATCTCTAACCCAGTTGAAATTTATTTTAGTATATGATGTGAGAAAAGCCTTTGATTTTCTTTCTAACTTGTCCACCAGTTCTTTCAGTTTAGTTTCTTTCCCCACCAACTACACACACACACACACTTAAAGATTTTATTTATTGATTTATTAGAAAGAGGAGAGAGAGAGAGAGAGAGAGAGAGAGAGAGAGAAAGGGGGAGGACCAGGAAGCATTAACTCACAGTAGTTGCTTCTTGTATCTGCCTTGACCTGGCAAGCCCGGGGTTTTGAACCAGTGACCTCAGCATTCCAGGTCGACGCTTTACCCACTGCACCACCACAGGCCAGGCTCCCGCCAACTATATTTTAAATTTAAATTTATTGTTTGAATATCCATTATAATCATGTTTAAAATTTAAAAGGTACAAAAGACAAATGATGACTCCCCCCTTCCTTAGCCTCCCAGGTTCAGTAATTAGGTGTTACTAGGGTTTTGGTCTTAGACACTAGCTATCCTTCCTCCCTTCCCCTGACTGATTTTAAGGGTTTTTTAATGATTGATTTATTTTTTCAGAGAGAGAGGAAGAGAGAGAGAGAAACACTGATTTGTTGTTTCACTTATTTACGCATTCATTGGTTGAGTCATGTATGTGCCCTGACTGGGGATTGAACCTGCAACTTTGGTGTATTGAGATAACCTTAAATGTTAGTTTTATCATACTAGCTTCCAGACTTTGTTTTTCCATTAATCTATCTCTTTTCTTCCACTATCATTTTTTGTTGTGACTTCATATATTTTAATACCCAGCAGTGCAAATTCTTTCTCAAAATAACCTTGGTTATGCTTGCCTCTTTATTCATTCTTCTATTTGAAATTTATAATCATTTCATTGTTTTTCTACAAATTTTATAATCAAATTTGGAATAATATTGAATTTATAAAATAACACCTATATTGAGTCTTCCTCTAGAAATATGGTCTGTCCTGTATTTATTTATTTATTCTTTTCTATCATCTCTTCTTTTATAGAAACCAGTAAAGTTCATAGATTTCTTCATGGCAGTTGTGAACATTTCTTGTTAGGTTTGTCCCTAGGTGTTTTATGTTTTTGTTGCTAGGGAATAAAATGTTTCTTTTCTTTTTTTACATTTTATTTTTAACTGGGGACTGTTGGAATGTAAGAAAGTTACTGAGTTTTTAAACATTGTGAACTATATATACAAAAGGGCATATGAGAAATGTACAGTGTAAAGAAGAATAGTAAAGTACAGTAGTCGTGTGCTCGGCTAACTTAGGAAACAGAGCATCAGCAACCCTTTAGAAATTCCTTTTATACTGCTCCTTACATGGATCTTCCTCCCTCCCCCAGCCCCAGGGAAACACTAACCTGGATTTTGTTATAATCATTAACCTATTGTTCTTAATAGCTTTACCACTTACATTTATATCCTTAACACATTGTATGCTTTTGAACTTTGCTAGGTGGAATCACAGGGTATTCCATATTTTTACTAGATACATTTGTGTGTGTGGTGGAGATTCCTCAGAGAATTTTTTCATGCCAGCAGTTAAAACTTTTTTCTTCCCTTAGGTAATTTAAAAAAAACAACACGTTTATTGTATTGATGTTAGAAAAAGAGGAAGAAAGAGCGGGAGAGAGACCGGAACTTCAGTCTGCTCCTGTATGTGCCCTGACTGGGGATAGAACTGGCAACCCCTGAGCTTTGGGTGATGCTCTAACCAACTGAGCTATCTGTCCAGGGCAAGATTTTTTAAAAAATATTTTATTGACTTTTGAGAGAGAAAAGAGAGGGAGTGAGATTGTATGAATAGTTGCTTCACTTTAGTTTTTCATTGATTGCTTGTCATATGTGAGTTGACCGGACAAGCCTGGGGTTTTGAACCAGCCATCACAGGTTAGGTACTATAGTTCTTTTTTACTGCTTTGTAAAGATACCCAGTTTATTTAACTCTCTCACTTGTTGACTGGCATTTGGGTTGTTTCTACTCTTCTTTACTATTGTCAGTGTCCTTTATATATGTAAGTTTCTCCGGGATGTATTCTTGGGAGCAGAATGATAAGGTCAGAGGCTGTTTTCACCTCCTGCTTTTTTCCAGACAGAGGCAGTGTGTAGTCCCTCCTGCCCTGGTCAGAGTGCTTGTTGCTCTACATTCTCACCAATGCTTAGTTTCATCCACATTTGTAGTTTTTGCCAAGCTGGTGAGTGTGAAAGGGTATTTCATTGTGGTTTAACTTGGCGTTTTGGTAATTACTGCTAAGATTGATTATTTTTCTTTCTAATTACAGTTGACAATATTTTATGTTATAATAGTTTCAGGTGTACAGCATAGTGCTTAGACAATTGTATAATTTACAAAGTGATCATTGCAATAATTCTGGTACCCACCTGGCACCATACATAGCTATTATAATATTATTGACTATATTCCCTATGCTGTACTTTACATCCCCATGACTGTTTTGTAACTACCAATTTGTACTTCTTAATCCCTTCACATTTTTGGGTTGAACATGTGTATGGACTATTTGTGTTTCCTCATTTACAGACCTTTTCCTTTCCTTTCCTGACAGGAAGGGAGAAAGAAGGCGACAAGCATCAACCCATAGTTGTTTCACTTTAGTTGTGCATTGCTTGCTTCTTGTATGTGCCCGGACCAGGGCCCAGCCTGTGTCCCCTTGGTCAACCTAGTGACCTTGGGCTTTTCATGCCAGTGACCTTTGGGCTCAATCTGGTGAGTCTGGGATTGTGGGGACCATCCCCGCTCAAGCCAATGACCCGGTGCTGATAAGCCCGCACTCAGAGCCAGCAAGCTCAGTGTTCCGGGTCGACGCATTATCCACTGTGCCACCGCTGGTCAGGCCACCTGTACTTCTCTTTACTCATTTTCTTCCTATTAGATTGTTATTCATAAGAGATCTTTCCATATTCACATTCTGGAACTAATACTTTGTTTATTATGTGTTGGAAATGTTCCCTTCGTTTGTCTTGCTTTTTGACTATCTTAATGGCATCTTTTCTTTTTTAAGATCTTACTGATTTTAGAGAGAGAGAAAGACAGGGGAGTAGAGGGTGGGAAGCACCAATTCGTTGCTTTGGATATGTGCCTTGACCAGGCAAGCCTGGGGTTTCGAACTGGTGACCTCAGTCTTCCAGGTCCACGCTTTATCCATTGAGCCACTACAGATCAGGCTTAATAGCATCTTTTGAAGAACAAAACAGTCAAACATTAAGTCAGAAAGCTTATCATTAAGTCCTATTTTTTTTTATGGTAAAGTTTGCATACAGTGAAATACACAAATCTTACGTCCATTCAAGGAGCGCAGATAAATAAATACCCATACCTGTGCAACACAAACCCTTATCAAAATAGAGAACATGACCATCACTCCAGAAAGTTCCCGCCTGCCTTTTCCCAGGCGGTCCCTGCCCGCCGCCTCCAGAATTAACCACTATTCAGATTTTTCTACCACATACTACTTTTGCTTGTGCTAGAACTTCATGTAAATGGAATTATACAGTATGTATTCTTTCATTGAAGGTTTCTTTCACTCTCACTTGATAGAATGTTTCAGATTCTTCCCTGTTGTACCAGTAGCTGTTTCCTTTTTATTGCTGAGTAGTAGTCCATTGTGTGAATATGTACAATTTGTTTATCCATTCACCTGTTATTGAGCCCTGAACTGTTTTTTTTTTTCAACTTTTTAAGATTTTATTTGTTGATTTTAGAAAGAAGAGAGAGGAAGGATGGGGAGAGGAACAGGAAGCACCAGTTTGCTTCTCATATGTGCCTTGACTGGGCAAGCCCAGGGTTTTGAACTGGAGACCTCAGCGTTCCAGGGTGATGCTTTATCCACTGCGCCAACACACGCCAGGCAACCCTGAACTATAGCTATTTTTTGTTTTGGCTGTCATAAGTAAAGTGGTCATAAGTCTTTATTGAGATAGGTTTTCATTTCTCTTATATATATTATTTCTCTTAGTGTTTTACTTCTTTTAGAAATGGAATTGCTGGGTCATAGGTTAGGTGAAACTTTTCTTTTAGTTACATGCAACTTTTATTGAAGCATAAGCTTCATTCCAAAAACTGCACATATCCTGAGTGTACTGCTTGAATAATCTTTACAGAGTGAACACAGCCATGTCACCACACCAGGTCAAGGGGTGGGGCCTTGCCCTGAGCTGGGCTACTCAACTAGGCTGTCCATTCTGGGAGCTGCAAGGCGAGCAGAGTGAAGCAAGAAGGGAAGGTATTGGAGCTACTTATTCCCACAGTGGCAGCTGATGAGACTTGGAGACTTTCAGCTACCAGAGTTTCTGTTTTCTTCTACATCAAAGTCTTCAGCCTTCTCATCTTTTCTGAGCTATTGGTTATCTCTCCAGTGTATTCCTTCCTGCTTATGTCATCCAGACCTGGTTGCTGCTGCTTGCAACCAAAGAATGCTGTGGATACAGTGTTCCCAACCACTAGCACCAAGAATTGAGTGGAATGTGCTCCTCTTATTGCTAAAACTCAGGGCTTTTAACCAGTTCCCTGAGTTTTTACATGGCCCCATTAGAAACTTGGATTCCTGGGCTGACAAGGTGAACTCTCAAACAGGTAGTCACTTTACATCTACCTTTAAATTTGTAGCAAAGCTACTTCAGATATTTGGGCTTATGAGCCCCCCCTCCATTTTACATTTAGTTCCCAATTTTGGAACAATTTTCTATCAGTCCTCAGTGGAAAGTTACTGGAGAACATCAGCTTAATTTAGAAGGTAAACTGTAGGGGTATATATTATATTCTGGACTTCATTTTTGGAAACTAGATTCATTTTTCTTGCTTCTTGATGTATATATAGCACAGGGATTTGGGTGAGAGGGTGTTCAGTGTGGTCATCAGAAAACAATGACTAGAGACCCAAAGTTCTTGTGCTCCTCCCTCAGAAACCATTTGCCTAAGAAGTCTCAACATCAAAATTGTTCTGCTCTAGGTGGTGGCACAGTGGATAGAGCGTCGGACTGGGATGTGGAGGACCCGGGTTCGATACCCCGAGGTTGCCAGCTTGAGCGCAGGCTCATCTGGTTTGAGCAAGGCTTATCAGCTCTAGCCCAAGGTCACTGGCTTGAGCAAGGGGTCACTCAGTCTGCTGAAGGCCCATGGTCAAGGCACATATGAGAAAGCAATCAATGAACAACTAAGGTCGCAACAAAGAATTGATGTTTCTCATCTCTTTCCCTTTCTGTCTGTCTGTCCCTATCTGTCCCTCTCTCTGACTATCTCTGTCTCTGTCACACACACACACACAAACAAGAAACAAAGAAAAGTTAAAAAAAAGAAATGAATTCTCTCCTTGTTCCTTTCTTTAAAATAATTTTTTGCCGGGGTCCAGCCCCGGGGGGGGGGGGGTCCAGGGGTCCCACAGGAGGAGACGGTGTCGGCGAAAATCGAGTGAGAGAGCCGAATTCTTTCTTTCTCTTTATTCTCTAGTTAGCATTTACTGCCAGGCATCTCTACCAAAATGCTAGTCTAGCTTTCTTTTTATGCATACACACTAAGTTACAATCACATGGTATTTTGTTTCACTATGGTTACATGTTTCCAGATAACAGTTAATTCATATCTATAAACTATAAATCAGGTGGTAAGTTATTCAAAGTACAGTTATACAATAGCAATAACAATATTGGTACAAACTTCTAAAAGATTAGTACTAATTAATAACTCTACTGTTGTTGTGAGTTAAGGGTGCAGAGAGAGAGATTAGCAGACGAAATCATTAAGGACTAGCAAAGGCCCACCGCTTGCTCAGGCAAATGGCCTTGAGTTCATGCAGTGTCCTAATTTTTCTTACAAGACTTCAAAAGGCTTGCTTATTAAGAAATTGTCATAACATCAAGAGTAACTTTTGCTTAAAGATATATAGAGTGCACCTGCAAGATAGCTTAGAAGCAACATAATATCAGAAGGCATTAATTGCTAATGCTTCTATGGATTCTTCCATATTTCTCTTTATTATCTGAACGAAAAACCTTGGGAAAATATATAAATTTTATGAGAATATCTTACTGAGAAAGCCCAGTAACTGCCTTTAGTCATAAAACAAGTCTCTTAACAAAACATTCTTACTAGCCAGCTGCACTCCTATCCAAGGCCACGCAACAGGCCACTCCACTACACTTTACCTAAGATTCTAATGTCTAGTTAAACTTTATTTATTTACTATATTCATATACTAGCTAAGTTTTAACTATATTCTTTCTAACATGATTAATAAGAAGAAATTCTCCTACAAACTTAACCCTTTATGAGGGATATCATAGCCAGCCTCTTATGTTTACGAGCCCAGATCAAGGGGCTTACAGGCTTTTCTGTGGAACTTACATCTTCTGTCTCATTTCCAAAGAAATTACTACAAATCTACAGGGAAAGCACGGTACTATTATCCCTGTGCCACAAATAATAGCACACACCCAGGAAAAGGGGGGATATAAGGCCAGATTAATTCAAAAGATTAAAAGGGGAAGTATCGTTATGCCTTTCCTTGCGGTGACTTTGTCAACCCGCAGCTGTTGGTCTTTACTGCGGTGACTCTATCTTCTTTTGCTGTGACTTTGTCAACCAGCAGTTGTGGATCTTCTTCTGCTGTGACCTAGTTAGCCAGCATTAGTGGATTGGCTCCCGACAATTTTTTAATATATTGATTTTAGAGAGAGGGAGGGGGAGAGAGAGAGAGAGAGAGAGAGAGAGAGAGATTGATTTGTTTCACTTATTCATGCATTCATTGTTGACTCTTGTATGTGCGCTGACCAGGAATCAAACCCACAACCTTGGCATGATGGGACGACACTCTAAGCAGCTGAGCTACCCTTCTAGGTCCTCTCCTTGTTTCTTTCTTAATATTGTATCACACAGATTAGTGATAGGCAATGACCCAATTCGACTGATCTCTGAGTTACCACAGTGCTTGTCGCTGTTCATGTTAGGGTCCGGGAAAGCATTTGATCAACTCAGTTGGTTAGAGCCATGGGTGAAGTTCACCAAGAAAAGATCAGAGATGGATGTGAATGTGAAGTTCTTTCTAACCCCAAATTGTCAAAGTCAGACCAGGCTGCTGCTTGGCGCAGCCACCAGGTTGCCTGTGTCTTCCCCGTTACCATTCCTTGGCCCTTCTCGAGAGCCGGTTCCTGGTCTCCTCTCCTCGCCAGTTCTCATCCTTCTGCTGGCTTTCCTCATTTGCAGAAGCCACAGCTTGGGGTCTGATGACCCCAGCCTGCACATGACAACCTTTCTCCCACTCTGGGCTTCTTATACTTCTGGCTTAAGCTCAGCAGAAACAGGACATGGTTCTTTACCTAAAGTTCCCCCATCTCGAGGGTGTCTGGGAGCAGGTAGCTAACTGCTTTGGATGTCTTCTTTGGCCAGAGATGCAGGTGGCTGTGGACATGCTGCGTCTGTCAAAGTCATGGTTACAGGCTGTCATACAAGGGCACCATATAGAAGAGGAATTCAATTTGTGTGGCTTATGATAGAGATTTTCTAATAAATGAATGCAGAGCATCTTGTGGCATTATCAGTTTAATATGATGATTTTCAAACAGGTAGAAGAGAAGCTCCCTCACACAGGGGTGGGTGCCTCTTCTAATTTCACACAAAAGTATCTCATGGGTTGAGATGGCCTCAGACTTCCCACAAACCCATCTTCCAGTTTGGGTGCTGTAGGATGAACCGGGTCATTTTTGACATGGTGATGGGATAATTTGCTTAGCAAAGGGAGACACTTGGAAGGGAGAAGGCCCTATATGGAATCTAAATTGATTTTAAAGAATTGAAACTTTGTATCCAGGTCACTCTCTGAGGTCAGGGCAAAGAGGACAGGTCAGAGGGGCAGCCAGGGCTCAAATATAGGCTGACCTCACCTTGTGTGGACCTGATGTCCAGAGCGTGGGCTCATGAAGCAGCTAGTTAGGGGTTGAAGGTTTGCACTTCAGGGGTCATTGCCATAGAGTACCTTTGCTGTGTGGTGCTCTCAGTGGTCGGCCCTGCTGACTGGCATAGAGACTCTAAGACTAATGTTGGCATCTGGGACACGCACGAGGGACGGACAGGATAGCACATTGAGGCGGACTGGGAGGAGCTGGAAGTAGGTACACTTGGAGTAGGGCTGAGTGGCAAGCAGAATGTGCTGGGGGTGCAGACTTAGTGGGGGAGGAAAGTGAGACGCATCTTCTAGAGCTTGGCAGGTGGGAACTCGGTGGGCTGTCTGCATGGGGCTCACCAGGAGGTAAGTGGTTCCTGACTAAGTCAGTGGCCATGATGTCTCAGGATGGGAGCTCTTCAGAAGTGTGGGGGGTGAGACCTCAACAGGGAAGAGGGTTGGCCTGTAGCTGGCCCTGAGCCAGAGGCTCAGTGCTTAGGGTCTGCAGGATATGGGAGGGGGGGTCCAGCATGAACAGAGCAAAAACTGGATTGTTTAGTGGGTAAGGGCTCAAGCTCTGGGTTCAGATTTGCAGGTTTTTATCCTAGCTCCACCATTCCTCACTCAGTGGCCTTGGAAAGTTGCTTTGCCTCTAAGGGCCTCAGTTTCCTTATCTGTAAAATGTAAGTAATAATAGTATTTGTTTCATTGTCATGATAATTAAGTGAGAAGTCTTGGACAAAGCATTTAGATCAGTGCTTATGCCCTGGCCCAGGGTGCAGTGGATAGAGTGTCCTCCCAGAGCATCAAGGTCACTGGTTTGGTCCCAGGGTCACTGGCTCCATCCTAGGGTTGCAGGCTTGACCCTGAGGTCTCTAGTTCAAGCCCTGGGCAGGGCACCTATCAGAAACAATTGATAAATGTGCAACTAAGTGGAACAACGAGTTGATTCTTCTCTCTCTTTCTCTCCCCCACTTCCTCTCAAATGGAAAGAAAAAAAAAAAAAGAACAGTGCTTGCCACGTGGATGGTGGTTATTATCATTGTTAGTATTGCTATCTTCCTAGTTTGGCCTGACGCATGTCCCTTTGGCTTGGAGCCGCCTGTGAATGGGGTTTACAACCCAAGGGCTGCTGCTTTGATTTTACATTGACTTCTGGGTCCCAAATGGTTGACTTGTTTCTGCAGCTGCTTGGAAAGCTGAGAGTCACATGTGTTGCTCAGTTTTAATCATCAGATTTCTGGTGAGATTTTTTTCTGCTTTCTGCCTGGCCTCTGTTCTCTCTGATCCTTAAATTGATTATTTTTTATTGCATTGAGCCACTAAGGTGCCTCAAGTTCTCCTTGAAATAGGCATTAATAGATTTTGAATGAATAAATATAATTGTAGATCACATCGAATCATAGTTACAATGTAAGGATGTATGCTCAGCCTGCCTGTGTCCCTGTCCCTTTCTCTGTTTTTTTTTCTTGTGTGAGAGAGGTGGGAAGGGGGAAGAGATGAGAAACATCAGCTACTCATAGTTGCAGCACTTTAGTTGGTCATTGATTGCTTCTCCTGTGTGCCTTGATGGTGGGGGGTGGGGAGCTTAAGCTGAGCCAGTGAGGCTTTCCTCAAGCCAGTGGCCTTGGGCTCAAGCCAGCCATGCCAGGATCATGTTGATCTCAGGCTCTAGCTAGCTGGAGGCCTCGTGCTCAAGCTGGTGAGCCTACGCTCAAACCAAATGAGCCCATGCTCAAACTAGCGACCTCAGGGTTTCAAACCTGGGTTCCTCTGCGTCCCAGTCCAATGCTCTATCCACTGCACCACGACCTGGTCGAGCAGTAAGAAGGGTGATCCCCTGGGGCAGGTTATGGTGCACACCCCTCCCTTTAGAGCCAAAACAGAGAAGAAAACTGCAGATTTTTCTGCCTCTGCTGATATGTTCTCAGGCCTAGTAATGGAATGGGTGAGAGGTATGGGTGGAGGAAGATAAAAACCAACTCTTATCAAGTACCCACTGTGTACCTGGCATTGTGTAGGTGCTTGCTACACTCTGGGCTGCTCTAGGAGCCTGCTACTAGTGATAAGTATCCTAGCTGTGGGACTATAGAGTTCTGGGAAGTTTATCCTGTAAGTCGGGAGCAGGGATGTGGATCTGCCCATGGAATCGATCTGGACCCAACTGTGTGCCATCTGGAGTACAAGATGTAAGACCTACCCCAGGACTTCTCCCCATCTTCAAAGTTCCCAGGGCCTATGGCTCAGTAATCTACTGCCACAATGTTGCTGTGTAACAAACCACCCCAAACTCACTGGCATATGGCAATAATATTTGTTCTGCCTACATGGTTGGGTTGGGTGAAGTCCCCCCCCCCCAAGTTAGAGGAGGAGAGATAGACTCCCATACGTGACCCCACCAGGATCCATATGCTCTGCCCATCTTGGGCCATGCTTGTAACCACGCTAATTCTTTTAGTGCCTGAGGTGGAGGCTCCACAGAGCCATCCTTAGCACCAGGAGCTGATGAGCTTGAACCAATCAAGCCATGACTGCGGGAGGGGAAGAGAGAGAAAGTAAGGTGACCAATCATTCTGCTTTAGGGAGGACAGTCCTTCTTTTGTAAGTTCCATCCTCCCTCGAAAAGTGTCCTCCTACATGTCCTCCTTTTTGGTATTGGAAGACTAATCTGTAAATGTCCGCATTCGATCGATGCAAAGTTGATCCATTGGGTGTGATGTGACGTATTTGTATCTAAATGAGTACTTTTTTCTTACAATTATTATTAAAAATGAATAGGCATGTAAGCATAATTACAATATAAAATATTACAAATGTTTTTATGCATTTATCATAGCATATTGTTGCAGTGAATAAAATGTTTCTTTTATTTACGATACTGTTTTCTTCTATTTATTTTTGTCCTCATTTTCATTGTAAAAAAGTTGGTCACCTTAGAGAGAGAGAGAGAGAAGGAGGGAGAGGTGGCAAAGCAGATGGTCACTTCTCCTGTGTGTCCTAATTGGTAATCGAACCTGGACATCCACACGCCAGGCCAACACTCTACCTCTGAGCCAACCTGCTAGGCTGGGTTGGGTGAAGTTTGGCTAACTTAGGCTACTCTCAGTGGGAATTGGTGTGGCTTCACGTAGGAGTTGGGTTTAGGTCTGTTCTATGCATTTATTATCCCATTTGGGCCAGTGGCCACCAAGGTATGTTTGTGTTATGGTGACAGGCAGAAGTGCAAGAGAGCAAGCTCAGTTGCACAAGCACATTTCAAGCCTTGCTCATATCATATCCTATTCACTAATATCCCATTGGTCAAAGCAAGCCACATGACCAATCCTAGGCCAGGGGGCTGGGGAGTACACTGCCTACCATTAGGTCATGGCAGAATGTGGCTATCTCATGCAATTACAAGGGGTGAAGAATTGGCAGTAGTAATTCAGCCTACTTTAGGATGAGCTTCATTTATTTACTCAGTAAATCTATCTATATTTTTTGACAGACAGAGAGAGAGTCAGAGAGAGGTACAGATAGGGACAGACAGACAGGAAGGGAGAGATGAGAAATATCAATTCTTTTTTGTGGCACCTTAGTTGTTCATTGATTGCTTTCTCATATGTGCCTTGACCAGAGGGGGGGGGACCACAGCAGAGAGAGTGATCCCTTGATCAAGCCAGTGACCTTGGGCTCAAGCCAGCGACCTTGGACTTCAAGCCAGCAACCTTTGGACTCAAGCTAGTGACCATGGGGTCACCCCGTGCTCAAGCTGGTGAGCCTGCACTCAAGCTGGATGAGCCCGTGTTCAAGCCTGTGACCTCAGAGTTTCAAACCTGGGTCCTCCATGTTTCAGTTCGACGCTCTATCCACTGCGTCACCGCCTGGTCAGGCAATTTTTTTTTTCCTTCATTTTCCCGAAGCTGGAAACGGGGAGGCAATCAGACTCCCGCATGCGCCCTACCAGGATCCACCCGGCATGCCCACCAGGGGGCGATGTTCTGCCCCTTGGGGGTGTCGCTCTGTTGCATCCAGAGCCATTCTAGCGCCTGAGGCAGAGGCCACAGAGCCATCCCCAGCGCCCGGGCTATCTTTGCTCCAATGGAGCCTTGGCTGTGGGAGGGGAAGAGAGAGACAGAGAGGAAGGAGAGGGGGAGGGGTGGAGAAGCAGATGGGCGCTTCTCCTGTGTGCCCTGGCCGGGAATGGAACCTGGGACTCCTGCACGCCAGGCCGACGCTGTAGCACTGAGCCAACCGGCCAGGGCCCAGGCAATATTTTTTGAAAGACACTGTGTGCCAGGCACATGCTGCCTCTGAGAATACAGTGGTGAACAAGGCTGACCTGGTTCTTACCTTATGGAACTTATATTCTAATGATAGAAACCCCCCCCCACTAAAGTGCTACTTCTATCCTTAATTACTTGGATTTGTGATTTCTACAAAGGAGAAGTACAGAGCACCAGGGAGTACATACAAAAGGGTCTGACCTAATCTAGGGAGACAGATGGTTGAGCTCAGAATTGAAGGATAAGACTTAATTAGGGAAATGTGCCTAAGACTAACCGAGCTGACTTCTGATCTTAAACAGTGGAAGCAAAAAGGCTGTGGGATGACATAAAATGTGAAAAGAAACACAGTCAACCAGGAATTCTATATTCAGAAAAACTATCCTTCATGACATGTTCTGTAAGAAATACTAAAGGGAGTCCTTCAGGTTGAAATGAAAGGACAGTAGACAGTAACTCAAATCTACATGAAGAAATAAGGAGTACTTTCACAGGTATGAATGTATTTTGTTTGTAACTTACATTCTCTCTGCATAAAGGAATAATTATAAAACTCTTGGCAGGCTTATAATGTACAAAAATGTAATTGTATAACATAACATCACAGAGGAAAGGAAACAAAGCTATAGTAAAGTTTTTGTATATATTGAAATTAAGTTGGCATTAACAGAACTAGATTAATTTAAATTAAAATTTTAATTGTAATCCCCAGAGCCACCACTAAGAAAATAACTAAAAATATGTAATAAAAGAGAATTAAAATGGTATGCTAGAAATACTTATTTAACATAAATGAAGACAGTAATGGAAGAATATAGGAACAAAAGGACAGAAGATATAGAAAATGAATAGCAAAATGGCATAAATCCTACCCCATAAGTAATTATGTTAAATGCAAATGGCCTAAACACCGTAAGAAAAAGGCAGAAATTGACACAATGGGGAAAAAGACCATTTTATGCTGTCTAGAAGAAACATACTTTAGTCTCAGAGATACACATAGGTGGAAAGTAAAAGGATGGAGAAAGATATTCCATGCCAGCAGTAACTAAGAGAGCTGAAGTGGCTGTACTAATATCAGACAAAATAGACTTTAATACAAATATAGTTACTATAGACAAACAAGGTCATTTTGCAATGATAAAAGTGTCAATCTTATCAGGTAAATATATAAAGTATAAATATATATGCTCCTAACAACAGACCCCCAAAATACATGAAGAAAAATCTAACAAATGAAGGGAGAAACACAATTCAACAATAAGAGTTTGAGAGTCAAGGTTCCACTTTCAATACTGGATAAAACAGGTAGGCAGAGAATCAATAAGGAAATGGAACACTTGCAGAACACCATAATCCAAGTGACCTAATAGATAAGAACACTCCACCCAACAACAGTGGAATACTTATTCTTCTTAAGCGCACATAAAATGTTCTCTGGGAGACCATATGCTAGATCATAAGATGAGCCTCAATAAATTTAAAAGAACTGAAATCATACAAAGTATGTTCTTTGTCTACAGTGGGATAAAATTAAAAATCAGTATCAAAAGGATATTTGGGAAATTCAGAGATATGTGGAAAGTAAACACGCTCCTAAATAACCAATGAATCAAGGAAGAAATCACAAGAGAAATTAGAAAATAAGATACAGTGGTACCATACAAATTTAATTTGTTCTGTAACTGAGCTCATAAGTCAGTCAACTCCTATATCAAACTGCCGATACTGGACCCGTGCGCCAACGCACCAACTAGCAGCAGCTTCCCAAATCACAACTCTTATCTCGGAATTTCACTCGGATCTCAAACAACAATATGGACTGAGTCGCAGCTTATATCTTAAAAAATTTGTGTGTTGGTCTGTTTGTATC
Organism: Saccopteryx bilineata; assembly: GCF_036850765.1. Lineage (NCBI taxonomy): Eukaryota > Metazoa > Chordata > Mammalia > Chiroptera > Emballonuridae > Saccopteryx > Saccopteryx bilineata. The sequence goes on from NW_027095451.1 coordinate 470,888, forward strand.
TCATGGTACCACTGTATATGAAAATGAAAATACAACATACTGAAATGTATGAGATACAGCTAATGTAGCACTGAGGGGGAAATTTATAGTTGTAAAAGCCTGTATTAAACAAGAGGAAAGACTTCAAATCAGTAACCTTCTACCTTAAGAAAACAAGTAAAAAGCAGAACAAACTATACCCAAAGCATGCAGAAGGAAAGATACATTAAAGATTACAGTACAAAAAATAGAAGAGGTTAGCCTGACCAGGTGGTGGCGCAGTGGATAGTGTCGGACAGGGATGTGGAGGAGCCAGGTTTGAGACCCAGAGGTCGCCAGCTTGAGCCCAAGGTCATTGGCTCAAGCAAGGGGTCACTCGCTGTGCTGTAGCCCCCAGTCAAGGCACATATGAGAAAGCAATCAATGAACAACTAAGGAGCTGCAACAAAGAATTGATGTTTCTCATCTCCCTTTCTGTGTATCTTTCCCTATCTGTCCCTCTCTCTGACTCTGTCTCTGCCACACAAAAAAGAGAAAAAAAAGAAAAAAAGGAAGAGGTTAGAAAAGGCCAGTTACTATTTGAGTCCATTTAGAGGAAAGGTCCAAAATATGCAAATTCATAGGACTGTGATTATGGTTTCCAGGGGTTGGGGAACTGGAGGACTGGGGATGGACTGCGAATGGGCACAGGGATTTCTTTTGAGGTGATGAAAGTGTTCTGAGATAGCAGTGATGAAAGTTTTTAAAAACAGGTGATTGGGTAAAAGGGTGTGGAGGAGCAGGATTAGTGGTAGCACTCCCCAGGTGGGAGTATCGGGGTAGTTGCAGTGTATAGAATATGGTATCTTAAAGGAAGGAAATACAGAGGCCCTAAGTGGGCTGGGGGCAGGGGTGGGTGGGGTGGAGATTTTAGTTTCAGTGCTACAGTAGTAGGAAGCCACTGGAGGACTTCCACGCCAGTGGAGCTGGCATTCTGAAGAGCTTGCTGTGACTGTGAGAACAGATTGGAGAGGGCCAGCAGTGCACTTGGGAAGGCACCTGCAGTAGTAGCAAAGGTGAGACAATTCTGTATTTCAGGGAGGTTTTTGTTCTGGGTCAACCTACCAGATGGAGCCAGACCTAGGTCCCTCTAGTGCCAAAACCTCTGCTCTCCACTGGCCACTGATTGGCACCCCCTCCCCAGATAGTCTTCATCAGCCCAGAGAGTGGCTGAGCTCTCCTTGCTTAATGGGAGGGTGGTAGGGAAGTGGACAGCACATTAATCAGGCTAACTAGGACTTGTGGCTAATAGGGGCTAGCCTAGTTGCAAACAGTAGAGATTGAACAAATGGGAATTAATGCCAGGACATGAAGTATCTCATAGAAGCCCAGGCCCCTGGGAGGGCTGAATTAAACACGTGGATCAGAGGGAAATCCATGAGCTCTCTCTCTGCCTTGACTTTGCTTTTAGTCTCTTTGGCTCCCCTCTTCTTTCTCTCACATAAGACCACTTTTTGTTTCATGGGCATTTCTGCATGGGGAAAATGTCCCCTCTATTGGTTCCTAAGTTTGCATCTTACTGTGCCAAAGAGCACTTGAGTTGAGACTTCAGTCTGTTAGCCCATTTCCCAGATTTCCAGGGGAGAGAGCTCAACATGCCAGCTTGGGCTGGGTGCACCCTGGAAGAGTCAGCTGGGCCCAAGGGGGCTGGTCACAGTGTGACCTTGGGGCTCTGGGCAACTGAGCAGCTGCAGTAAGGCTGGGGGGAAGGAGGGACATCAGATGGGATGCCAGTTACCTTATGTCAGGGTCCCTACCCCCACTTTGGATAACTCATCTCCTGGGATCCATCTTCCCCTAGGGATAAACTACATAGACCTTACTTATTCTGTCACTTGAACAAACACTCTGTCCAGCCTCTCTCCCCTTTGCCTTCACTTTCAACCCTGACTGGGCAGGGCAAAGTCTGGAATTTAGAATTAGTCTTACGACTAGTGTGAATTCTGTTAGTTCCTCAGAAAGCAAAGGCTGAGCCCATGTTTTGCTGAAAAACTTGTCAAAAGGGACCCTAGTTACTGTCATTGTCTCGTTTTCACCTGCTGTTTGAAATGCAGTGGTACTACTGATTCAGGAGCCTGGAAACCCTGGTGATTGTGGACTAAATGGGCCTCTGATTGGGGACAGGAGGGGACAGGAGATGTCTGAGAAGTCCGGTGGGAGGCATGGGTGAGGGTCAGCTGCCAGTGACCTCACACAGCCCCGCTGACTCCACCTCATATCATTCCCCTTTCATCTGGTCTGCAGGTAATGCGTGCTGTGTGCACTTTCTTCATGCAGTGGTCAGGAGACTGCGAGTGGGGAGTGGGCAGGAGCCTCAGGCTCTCTCTGTAGAGGCAGCCACTTCCAGTCCTGAGGAGCGTGACTGATTCTAGATGGGGCTATTTCTTTTGCTGTGGGAAGCAGGAAATTGAAGTCCTTCAGTAACCATGCTCTCAGACATCAGGGGATGGGGGCAGGGAAGAAGATTGCAAGCAGATGTGGCCTCTGAAAGCTCATTTCTCTTTGAATTCCTGTAGCATGTATAGGAGGCCATGAGGTTTCTGGTGTCTTCTTCTTTCTTCTTTTTTTGGAGGGGAGATAGTAAGGTAGATTCCTCCATGCACCCTGACCAGGATCCACCCAGCAACCCCATCTAGGGCTGTTGCTCACATACAGAGCTATTTTTAGTGCCTGAGGCTGATGTGCTCAGAGCAGTTGAGCATCCTCAGCACCTGGGGCTATGATATAACCAACTGTCACTGCCTGCAGGAGGAGAGGAGAGAGAGAAGGGGGAGAGAAGCAGATAGTCACTTCTCCTGTGTGCCCTGACCAGAAATCAAACCCAGGATGTCTATACACCAGGCCAATGCTCTATCCACTGGGCCACCAGCCAGGGCCTTCTTCTATTTTAATTTATTTATTTTTGGTAAATGTAATGGGGTAACATTGGTTAGTAGGATCATATAGGTTTCATGTGTACATCACTGGTACATGATCTGTGTGATGTATTGTGTGCCCATCACCCTCTTTTATTAAAAAACATATTTTTTTTATTTTAGAGAGGAAGGAGAGAGAAACATTGATTTGTTGTTGATCCACTTATGTATGCATTCATTGGTTGATTCTTGTATGTGCCTTGACTGGGGATTGAACTTGGAATCTTGACGTTTCAGGATGACGCTCTAACCAACTGAGCTACCTGGCCAGGGCTGATGTCTTCTTATTTACAGCTGTGTGCTGGTTGTCAAGAATGTTGTTCCAAGTACTGAGGATGACACCAGTGGGTGGCAAGCATGTAGCTGGCACCTTACCACTTATTAGCAGTCAGGAACCTCTGCATTTAATTTCAGTCCCATCCCAGTGAAGTGAGGCAGATTGTTTCACATGCATTGAATAGTTGATAAAACCTCAGGTTGCCTGAAAGTGGGGAGGGGTGTGCGTGAGTAATTTTTCTCCCCTTCACAGTAACGTGGCCTGTCAGAGCTGGGACAAAACACTGGCTTCTGATCTCTAATCCCAGATTATTTAAAGCTGAGTGCTGTGATATTCTGAATTCTTTCAGGCAAAGACTGTCTTTTCTTGCTTTTTCCTGTCTGTCCTCCATCCATCTTTCATTAATTCCTTCATCCTGTTCTGTAAAGGAATCAAGATGCCCACGTGAATATATGTATATTGCTTGGATATGTAAGGAATATAAAAATATGTATTGCCCTGGCCGGTTGGCTCAGCGGTAGAGCGTCGGCCTAGCGTGCGGAGGACCCGGGTTCGATTCCCGGCCAGGGCACACAGGAGAAGCGCCCATTTGCTTCTCCACCCCTCCGCTGCGCTTTCCTCTCTGTCTCTCTCTTCCCCTCCCGCAGCCAAGGCTCCATTGGAGCAAAGATGGCCCGGGCGCTGGGGATGGCTCTGTGGCCTCTGCCTCAGGCGCTAGAGTGGCTCTGGTCGCAACATGGCGACGCCCAGGATGGGCAGAGCATCGCCCCCTGGTGGGCAGAGCGTCACCCCTGGTGGGCGTACTGGGTGGATCCCGGTCGGGCGCATGCGGGAGTCTGTCTGACTGTCTCTCCCTGTTTCCAGCTTCAGAAAAATGAAAAAAAAAAAAAAGAGGAAAAAAAAAATGTATTTATAAAAAAAAGTAAAGTAGATATTGTATACCAGAGCTGTATGTAGATATTTTATATATATTTGTGTATATCTATATGTATGTGTATATACAGTAATTAAATGGAAACCCATAAAAATAAGATTAGGAAAAATGCAGATTAACTACATACGTCAAAAATCAGGAAGAGAGTTAGGATACATATTGAGGCCGTAGTGCTGTTCAGTTTACTATATTTGAACCACAGATTTAGCTCTGAGCCAATTAGTAAGCAAAGCAGGAAAAATAAATATTATGTACACGGTTCATGTGGTCCATAATGAAAAGGATAGCAGGCGCTGAGTGCTTTTCCAGGCAATTAGATCTGAAGGAAATTTCTTGCCTGGCTGGTCATGTGTGGGGCCCTGCGTGGCAAGGAAATACGTAACACATATGCCACTACTCTCTGCTCCTGTGACATTACCAATCAGTCATGACCCTTTCACATGGAGGCCTGACAGACCTCACAGCCCTAGCATGGGGTTTCAGGCAGCCATGACAGAGATCTGGAGTGGGCGCACAGGACAAAACCCATTTGCTGTTCCAGTGCTGGTGACAGCGGTACCGGAGAGTCATGAGCAGAGGCACATTAGGTTGTGGCGAGCCCCTCTGCCGGGGCGACATAGGTGGACATGTTCTGTTGACCGTTCGAGGTCTGTTTGCTGTCAAACCTCTCTGGGTGCCAGTTGAAGTGACCTGCCAGGGTGATGAATGGGGGTACATTTGCCTGGACTGGAGAGACACGGGACACACTAGGATCCTATAGTTACCCATTTGTCCCGCGGATACTCAGCCCCTATTACATGCTGAGAAAGTGTGCCTGACCCAGTCTTCTCACCTCTCTGGTCCTGATTTTTTCATTTACTGATTTTAGCAAGAGAGGGAGAGAGAGAGGAATATCTATCTGTTCCTGTATGTGCCCTGACTGGGGATTGAACCGGCAGCCTCCGTGCTTTGGGACGATGCTCCAACCAACCAAACTCCAGCCAGGGCATGGTTCCAGTTTAACTCTACTTCCCCAAAGATGCCTTCTCTGCCTCTTCCTGCACATCACTGACTCGGCTTGAGCCCCCTGGTCAAGGCATGTGTGAGAAGCAATCAATGAACAAATAAAGTGATGCAACTACAAGTTGATGCTTCTTATCGCTTTCTCTTCCTGTCTCTTTCTCTCACTAAAAATAAATAAATAGGTAAAATATAAGGTGGCAAGTGCTAAGTGCTGAAGGGAGGGGACAGGTGGGAAACCAGGGGACTTCAGAGGAGGAGAGGTTGCTTCCAGTGGGAAGGGGAGGTCAAGGCTTCATGGTAGAGGACCCTTTGCTGGGTCTGGAAGGATGAGGTGGAGGAGAGGGACGCCTGGGACTCTGGGGGCAGCAGGAGCAGAAGCAGAGAGGCAGAGCTGGAGGAGGTGGACAGTGGAGTCTGGTGGTCAGAACAGGGTCTCAGCTCCACTTGGCTTCATTCTCAGACTGTTTCCAGTGGCGGCAAGGTGGCCATTGGCCATCCCAAGCCAACATTGTTTTCACAGGGAAAGAGTTTATTTTTTAGTAACTCTGGTGAGAGCCTAGGGAAGACTGTACTGCTGGGCCTGGGTCGCACACCCAGACCTAAGCCGGTCACTGTACCCAGGGGCCCCAGGAATGGGGATATTCGAATTGGTTGGCCCCAGCCACATTCATACTGAGGAAGGAGGAGGGAGGGGCCAGTGTCTCCCACCCACAAGAGCTGGACATGATTTCCTTGGCCTGGAAGAGGAATTATCTCCCTCCCTCTCTTCCTTCCTTCCTGTGTGTGTGTGTGTGTGTGTGTGTGTGTGTGTATGAGAGAGAGAGAGAGAGAGAGAGAGCACTAGAGAAATAGACACACAGGGACAGACAGGATGGAAGGGGAGGGAGATGAGAAGCATCAATTCTTTGTTGCGACATCTTAGTTGTTCATTGATTGCTTTCTCATATGTGCCTTGACCGGACGGGCTCCAGCAGAGCAAGTGACCCCTTGCTCAAGCCAGGGACCTTGGACTCCAGGCAGCAACCTTGGGCTTCAGTCCAGTGAACCATGGGGTCATGCCCATGATTCCATGCTGAAGTCAGCAACCCAGTGCTCAAGCTGGTGAACCTATGCTCAAGCCAGCGACCTTGGGGTTTCGAACCTGGGTCCTTAGTGTTCCAGGCCAACTCTATCCACTGTGCCACCACCTGGTCAGGTGAAGAATCATTCTTAAAGAAAAATGTTGAGCAAAAATATGTATGTTTACAGAAGGCCAGCAGAGAGCCTAGCCTTCGCACACAGGTGCACAGCTGTCTGGAGTCTAGAAGCAGTTGTAAGGGTGTATCTCTATAGTACTGCCCACCATGCCTGTCGTAGGCACACTCGGATCTCTTCACATCCCCAGGTCTGGTTCATCCTGGGCCTCCAAACCAAGCCAGCCTTCCCGTGAATCAGGCCACTGGGGTGCACAGGGAAGCCTGCCTCTTGCCACTGCGATTATTCCAGGGGTTTGTTCAAGGTCACCTCCAGTTACAATACTACTTCTCATTCTCTTTGGCCTCCAGTTCCTGGGTGTACAAATCTAGCTCTGGTGCCTGCATTTGCCCTGGTTCCTGCTGAGGTTTGGGTCCCTTTTCTGGACACTTGACGTAGCCCAAGGCTCATCTTGATTTTGGTGTCCCCTGCATTTTCTAGCTGTGGGCCTACCAGGGAGGGGCAGAGTGTCCAGGCTAAACCTGCCAGAGGAGGATCCTCTCCTCCAGTGCTTCTCCTGGACTCAGAGCACACGCTCAGGATGAGTGGCCAGCCGGTTCCCAGCACACCTGGGTCTGTGGTGGCTGCTTTCCACAAACTCAGATGACAGACATCACGTTCTTCTATTTGATGCAGCCAGTATCACACGTCAGCACTTTTCTCAACATAGATAGATAGATAAAGACTCTTCAAATGAAATCTTCCCTGAAAGTCCAATATATGAAGCAGAGAAGAGCCGAGTTGCTCTGGGTTGGGTGGGAATATACCCCCTACCCTTTATTCCTCCCTGTTCTGCATCAGCAGCCCCAAAGGGGTGTATGACACCCCTTGGACTCCTTGGAACCCAGTTTGAGACTCTCTTTGTGATTATGTCCATCTGTCCCACTCAGCACCATCTGCTTTTGTTCTCAATGGGGAATGGGTCTCCGGATGTGGTGATTTTCTTATCGCTACATTTTTTTCTGTCACTGACTTTGTTTGCACTATGAAAAGGTCACCATGGAGATCCTTGTCCTCTTTCTTCTCACTATAAGCAGGTGTCAGGGTGCAAGCACTCCCCACCTACGCAGAGGTCCATTTTATTACCCTTACCTACCTTGAGCTGCATTTGGGAGGCTCTATTTATGACATTGGTCATGGTATCTGTGCCTCAGTTTACTGTCTTCCTGGGGAGCCACACCCAATTGGGTGAGTGTCCCCCTCGCACCCCTTACCCACCCGGCAGCTGAGGCATCAGAAAGTTATGAGATGCTGCCATCCTGTGCATGTCTGCTGCCTGGAATAAATATTTTGGATACCTTTCCATGAAATGTACCCTTTCTAACAAAATATCTTGAAAGTCATAAAAGTGGCCAGACTAAAAAAATAACACCAAAAATAAATCCCAGCATTCCCAATGGAGGCCTCCCTCTAAGAAAAAATGTCCTGTGTCTGTTCACTTTTAGAAGACTGCGTTGTCAGGGGAACTGGTCACTAGCAAAGTGGCTGTGGGCTGGCCTTGGCCAGGCTTCCATCCACTAAGGAGAATCCAGGCCTTGGTTTGGCTCCAGCTGGGCCTTCCCAGTGGCTGCCACTTATTGACTTAAGTCTGAGTGATTCAGATCTTCATCAGGGTCACCCGTGACAACCAACCCTGTGGTGGGAGGGACTGATCTCCTCCCTTCTGGGGCACCAGCCGGGTCAGGCCTGTTGAAGCCCCCCTCAGTTCTTGGTAGGTGTTTTGGGGTCTCCAGCTCCAAGGGGACAGGAAGGTGACTTTGGTATTTCCTGGAGCCAAAGGGCCCAGTTCATACAAGGGTTTTCCCAGAACTTTGCTAACTCTCGGGGAAGGGCGTGTCTGGGCCAGGAGAGGGTTGGTTAATGGTTGACTGGAGACTTGCTTTTCCCAGTTGCCTGGGTCCGCTGCTTCAGAGTAAGGCGCAGCAGGGGTCTGAGAAGATCTGGGAGCGTCCCTGGCACCTTCTTGATAGTCGCTACAGTTTCTGTGCCATGCTCTCAGAGACCCCTGTGCACAGGGATTGATTTGGGTGCAGTGTGTAGAGGGCATGTGTATTTTAGGAGAATGTTGGACAGCAGATGGGCTTAGGTCCAGGCAGAGAATGGGACCGTGTTAATATGACATTCTTTTCCTACGTGTTTTTATTGTATGTCATGGTCCGGGTAGGCACGGGCAGAGGGGCTGCATATGTGTTCCCAAGTGCTATTTGGGGTCAGCCAGGACAAGACTAGGACAAGTTGCCAGATAACTGTGAGATAGGGCCAGAGAAAACAAGGGCCAGAGGAAGTAAAAATAAAGTGCCAAGCCTTGGCTGCGTAGCCTGGTTGGTTAGAGTGTCATCCCAATATGCAAATGTTGCAGGTTTGATCCCCTGTCAGGGCACATAGAGCAGCGGTTCTCAACCTATATATTTTCCGATGGCTTTAGGCGACCCTGTGTTTTGGTTGTTAGACCCCCGCCGGGGTCGCGACCTACAGGTTGAGAACTGCTGACATAGAGGAACAGATAGATGCTTCTCTCTCTCTCTCAAATCAATAAAAAATTAATTAATTAAAAATAAAGTGCTAAGGCAGCATTTTTTAGAGGGTGAGAGGATTTGAAGTATATTATACAGTAATATTAAATATAAATGTAAGTATTTGAAACATTTTATTGATTATGTGTTTATTTTCATGTCTATTAGAACATAACTCTTTTCCTCATTTGCCTTCTATTTATGGCAGATGATATAATTTTCTGTTAATGGTGGAGATATAAATTTGCCTTTGAAAATAAACTAAGTAAAAGAGTGAGTTGATTTAAAGGAAAATGGTAAGTAAAGAATAGTGCAGAGGCCAGGTGGGGATGGCAGGTAGCATTGATGGCATTACCTGAAGTCTAGGAACAGCGTGGTGGAGGACTTCAGAGACAAGGAAAGGAAAGGGCTCATGGAACAATCAGATGGAGGGGAGAGGAGCAGGATCTAGCCAGGTGGGGATGGGAGAGGTGAATTCGTATTTATAGTTACAGAAATGTATGTGCAGATCTTGGCATATTCTGTTTTGGTTCCAATGTACGAACAAGTCCTGTGAGGACCAGAGAGTGGATTTGGATTCTCTTGTGTAAGACCCTGAATGGACTCTTATCTTAATTCAGGGGGCAGTGGGAGCCATCAAAGGTGCTTGAGGAGGGGAATGGTAATATGACTATTTTTGAAAAGACTCATTTATTTGTAGTGGGTACCCAGACTGGAAGTAGGATGACCAGTCAGGGGCCTAACTACAGCCATGGCTGAGGACCAGCAGCCCAGCTACCCAGCCCATCTCCCACTCGCTCTGGCATTGGAGAGAGGCAGGTGTGGGCTGGGTGAGCCAAGCCTTGGTCTCTCTGAGGGGAGGCGATGGGAGCTGGGCAAGGGTGCAGGTCAGAGGTGGCCTGGAAGGGAGGTGCCCATTTTCCCCAGCTGGGCACATTGGCCTCTTCCTGGTGTCTCATGGCCCAGTGTGGAATGTTCTGGGGGAAGTGGGTGGGGTCAGCTGAAGGAAGCTCCTGTCTGGGCCAGAGCACTGAGTTCCTGCAGGAGGAGGAAGCATGCAGTTTCCTGCCCTGTAGTTTGACCCGGGCAGCCTGGCGAGGGCCCGTGGCCACGGTTTTATTTATCGGTGGGGCCTGCGGTCATCTGGGTCGCAGACTTTTTGTTGTTGTTGAACTCTGCCATTTCTTCCTTTCAGTGCAGAGAAGTTTACAGGGGGTTCAAAAATGGGCTTGGTTTAAAAAATAGGTTTTTTTCCTTCCTTTGAGGGCCTACTGTGTGCCAGGCATGGTATTTGGTACTTCTACTCTGTTATCCGTGTTCACTTTGGGCAAAACCTGCAGAGGAAGGTGTTATTACCTCCATTGTACACAGAAGAAACAGGGTGTGGGGAAATTGAACTAGTCCCAAAGTCGTGCAGTTGGATTCAAACTGACTCTGGTATTGTCTGTAGGAGTGAGACTGTGGACAAGACAGGTAACCGGGGAGAAGTAAGTCACTGTTTTCCCTGTCTGGGGGAGGGGCCACACCCTGCAGTGCAGCAGGGTGCCTCTGTAAAATGGGGGTGCTGACAGCACCCTACAGGGTTGTGGTGGGGATGGCAGGAGTTACGATGCAGGCACGCTGCTGCAGAAGTGTTAGCTGCTGTTACTGCTATTATCATATAAAACTTGTATAATTCTGAACATAATTTTACTGGAAGACACTTTTGCAAGGGTATCACTTACGGTGGGAGGGAAGCATTGTTTTAAAATAGTATACGTGGCATAGAATGACATCAGAGATATTTCGCCTTTGGGCTGTTTGTGTCCACATTCCTGGTCCCTTGATGTTAGGGGATGTGTTTGTGGGGGCGGGAGTGTCTGTGTTCACTTTCCTCTGTCATTAGCTTTACTTACAGTAGATGAAAACTTGAGACTCAAGGTGCACTGTGCTGTTTTCATGGGCTCCCAGGAGGTCCCGGGTTCTGATCTCACTCCCCCAGGAGCTTTGTGTCCTCATTGCCTGTGACCCTAGCTAGCTGTTTTCTGAGTTACTTTCCAGCTCTAAAATTCAAGAGGCCTCTTCCTTTCTGGCAGTCCTACCAGGATGACTCCCTTCCTGAAATGCCTGCCTAATGCCTGCCGAGTCCCTGCTTTTTCCTTTTAGCCCTCTCCCAGATGCTTCTCCTCTTTGAAGCCCTCTGGGATTGCAGCAGAGAGAAATCCTAACTGCGCCCTCACTTGGCTCTCACTGTTCTTTGTCCAGTCCCAGCGTTTATTAGAGCTGGTGTCTGGCTCATTCAGGATTCATCCTGCTCATGTGCAGCCCTCACTGAGTATTCACAATAAGGAAAACAGGTGGCTTCTGACCCCTTGGGCCTTACAGAGATGAACAAGTCAACAAAGAAATACACACACACATTTCAATTGTGATGCATACGATGAAGAAAAAGAATTGAGGGCTAGTATTTGTTGACCTTTTAGTCTTCTGCTCTGGACTGTGTCTCCTATGAGGGCCACGTGGTGGGGACGACTGGATATTTGGGGAATAAAGGCATAAACCATACATGCTTTCCTCATTTGCAAATGGGGATGATGAAATCAAATCATTCACCGACACAAAAATGTTCTGAAGAGCGTGACACTATACAAATGTCATATTAATAGCATTACCAGGTTCTTTCTCACTGATGAAGATCAGGAGAGTATTTTTTTTCCTCCATAGAAAATAATTAAATTTTTTTCCTATTGCATTGATAGTGTTTAGCTTAAAAAAACCCAAAAAACAATTTTAGGTTTATAGAAAAAATTGAGGGAAAAGTACAGAATTCCTAAGTACCCTCCTGCTTGACCAGACCCTGCCCTGCCCAGAAATGATGCCCTCTGGGCATTTCCCACAGTGCAGGATGGAAGGCCCAGAGCCATTCTCATCCACCGTGGGTTGCTTGGAGACAGAGCTGAGCCTTCTAAGTTTCTTCGTAGAGTGGTCAGGCAAGCGGTAGGAGTGGCCACAGGCAGAGAACAAATTCCTTAAAGCCTCTGCTTCTTCCCACCAGGGAAGCAGCCATTCAGGAGTTATGGTCATGGTGAGAAGGGGAGATATATTATTCTATCATAAACTGACCTCCTAGGTTGTTCAGAGAGTAAAATGAATAATACATGTAAAATGCTTAGAACAGAACTCACAAATTTATTGTTAAATAAGGATGTCGGCTGGTATCATCATCAGCTCAGGCCCTTTCCACAGGGCACCCCCACTGCCACTCGCCTTACTGACCCATCTCCAACTCCCTGCCCCATGCAGCTTCCCGCAGGTGAGCTTGGGGTCTTGAAGGTGCATTTTGGAGGGGGGAAATCCTTAACCCAAAGGAATGACCTGTCAATTCAGTCTAGTACAGCAACATTCATGGATGCCCCCTACCTGTGCTCTTCTGGATACTGGGAATACCAAGGCTGATAATACTGATGACAAGATCATGGTGATGATGATGATGATGACGACAATGGTGGTGGTAATGGTGGTGACGATAGTGGTGGTGGTGACGACGATGATGTCAGTGATGGTGGTGAGGATGATGTCAGTGATGGTGGTGAGGATGATGACAGTGGTGGTGTTGGTGGCAGGCAGGCCTGCACTGCACAGTGTTACAGGTCCTGTGCTGGGTATGTTACTTGTAACCATCTGAATCAGGGTTTCAGACTTGGCACTTTGGCATTTCCAGCTGGATAATTTCATGTTGTAGGGGCTGTACTGTACATTGTAGAAGGTTTAGCAGCATCTTGGCCTCTACCCACTGGGTTGTGGTCAATCACATACTCCCCCCAAATGTCTGAAGACAGTTTCAAATGTTCCTTAAGAAACAAAATCACCCTAGCACAGAACCACTGATCTAATTTATTCTTCCCAGTTGCCCCAGGAGTCAGCTACTCATTTTACAGATGAGGCAACTAAAGCTTAGAGAAGTAAATGAAGCTGCCCACAGTCCCTGAGCTACTAACTCACAGAGCCAGTTATAAACCCCAGACACATGACCCGGAGAGCAGACTTGTAATCGCTGCCCTTTATTACTGGCAGAAGAGAAGTTATCCGCCGCCTTGGTAGGGCCACCTGGAGCCCATGATGGGGTTGGGGCCTGCTCAGTCAGCCCCGGGATCCATTGCTGAATTCATTTGGAGTTAATAAAAGCAGTGGCTGAAGTGCTCGCTTCGGCAGCACATGTACTAAAAAATCAGTGGCTGCTCCTGCTTTCTGACTTGGTTTGGACTGGAAGAGCTGATTGTGTTTATGTGGAGACTGTCACCAGAGGCCCCAGGCCTTTGCCATGGCAGGGGAGTCCCATGTTGCCTCTTCCTTCAGGCAGCCCTGTGGCGGGCAGACACCTGTGGGGAGAAAGAACAGGTGTGGGCGTGCTTTGCTGTAAATGGGGTCCTAGGCTCATTGCCTGTTTTCTCTCACTGAGGCTGTGAATCTGGGTTTGTGGATTGAATGCCCAAATACCCATTTGTAATTTTACTTTTCTTTTAAAGTAATAATTTATTATGAAAAATTTTAAGATTTTATTTACTGATTTTTAGAGAGAGGAGGGGGGTGGGGGAGAAGGAAGCATCACCTCATAGTAGTTGCTTCTCATAGGTGCCCTGACCGGGCAAGCCCGGGGTTTTAAACTGGCAATCTCAGCCTTCCAGGTGGACGCTTCATCCACTGCACCACTATATAGGTCAGGCATGAGATATTTAAAATATAAAGTGAATCTGAAAGAATTTTACAGGGAACACTTAAATACCCACCACTTAGATTCTATAATTAACCTTTTTTTTTTTTTTTGTATTTTTCTGAAGCTGGAAACGGGGAGAGACAGTCTGACAGACTCCCGCATGCGCCTGACCGGGATCCACCCGGCACGCCCACCAGGGGCGATGCTCTGCCCACCAGGGGCGTCACTCTACCGCGACCAGAGCCACTCTAGCGCCTGGGGCAGAGGCCAAGGAGCCATCCCCAGTGCCTGGGTCATCTTTGCTCCAATGGAGCCTTGGCTGCGGGAGGGGAAGAGAGAGACAGAGAGGAAGGAGGGGGGGTGGAGAAGCAAATGGGCACTTCTCCTATGTGCCCTGGCCGGGAATCGAACCCAGGTCCCCCGCACACCAGGCCGACGCTCTACCGCTGAGCCAACTGGCCAGGGCCATATTATTAACCTTTTACTACACTTCTCTTTCCCATTTCTGGAATCCAGGTCAGCGTAGTCTGTGGCTGGCAGGTCAGTAAGCACACCATAAATTCTCCATGAGAGAATAAGTTAATAACATAGACAGTGGTGATGAGACAAAGGTTGTCTTCATGAGCAGGTTAATGGGAGAGATAAAGGATCACGAATGATCATACTCACTGTTAAAACAAAACTAGTTAAAAATAAGTTACTAAGGAGATTGGAAAGTTATTTAAAATGTCATCCAGCATTTAATCCATATCATCTTAAAGTATAGAAATAATACAAATACAGTAGTTTCTTTCTTTCTTTTTTTCAGGTGAGAGGAGGGGAGATAGGCAGACTCCTATATACACCCCGACCGGCATCCACCCAGCAACCCTTCCTGGAGCCAGTGTTCCAGTACCGAGCTATTTTTAGCTCCTGAGGCTAACACTTAGGCTAACTGAGCTATCCTCGCCCTGGGCCCATGCTCAAACCAATCCAGCCACTGGCTGTGGGAGGGGAAAAGGGAGAGGGAGGGGGAAGAAGCAGATGGTTACCTCTCATGTGTGCCCTGACCAGGAATTGAACCCGGGATGTCCATATGCCTTCCAACATTCTATCCACTGAGCCACCAGCCAGGGCCAAATACAGTAGTTTCAAACAGGAAGTCATAGCAACTGCTTGACCCAAAGAAGGCCACATTTGTGAAATTCTAAATTGTGGGTCTTTCTTTTCATTTTGTGGAGCCTTCCTTTGTCTCAGAAATAAGCAAAGACCCTGGCAGACATACTCACCCCTTCCTTGGCATGCCTGCTCTCTCAGCCCAGATGCCATGGTTGGGGGCACCCACAGTCACATCTTGAGTTCCCCCTCACCTTTCCCAGGTGGGAATCAGCTACTGCTTCCGTCAAGGAAGGGACGTTCCCCCGGCAGGCACTGTCTCATCAAACCACATCACATCACATGTCCCTTGGTATAAGTGATTCCAAACAATAGAGACCTTGAATACAACAGCACTTTTTTTTCTTTAATTATGAGAATTTTAAAAGCTTTTTATTTTGAAATAATTTTAGATTTACATAAATGTTGCAGAACTGGTACAGAGTTCCTATGTATACTTCCCCCTGCTTACCTCGTTGACATCATATAGAACATTTTTTCCTTATCTGTCATGACCTTCACATTTTTTGAAAAGTACTGGCCAGTTATTTTATAGACTTTCCCTCATTTTGGGTTTGTTTGGTCTTTTCTTGTGGCTAGATTGCAGTTAGGCATTTCTGGTGAGAATCCCACAGGAGTTAGGATGTGTCCTCAGTTCATCATAACAGGAGGCACATGCTGGCATGTCTCATCTCTGGCGATATTAGTCTGATCACTTAGTTAAGGTAATATCTGTCCATTTCTCCCCTGTAAAGTTGCTATTTTTTCTTTTGTAATTAATAAATACCTTGGGGAAGAGACGGAGACTTCGCAGACACCTGTTTCCTCCTCAAACTTTTTGCATGCTAATTTTCGTATCCCATCCGTGGATCATGGATCTTATCTGTGATAGTTGTTACAGTGGTGTTTTTTTTTGTTTTGTTTTGTTTTTGTTTTTGTATTTTCCTGAAGTTGGAAACGGGGAGGCAGTCAGACAGACTCCCACATGCACCTGACCGGGATCCACCCGGCATGCCCCCCAGGGGGCAATGCTCTGCCCATCTGGGGCGTTGCTCTGTCACAACCAGAGCCATTCCAGCGCCTGAGGCAGAGGCCATGGAGCCATCCTCAGCACCCAGGCCAACTTTGCTCCAATGGAGCCTTGGCTACAGGAGGGGAAAAGAGAGACAGAGAGGAAGGAGAGGGGGAAGGGTGGAGAAGCAGATGGGTGCTTCTCCTGTGTGCTCTGGCCGGGAATCGAACCCAGGACTCCTGCACTCCAGGCTGACGCTCTACCACTGAGCCAACCAGCCAGGGCCTATAGTGGTGTTTTAATGGTGATTCTTCTTTTCCTTAATTCCTTCTACATGTATTAATCAAACTCTTCTGTAAGAGAGAGCTGCCCCTCTCCTCTATTTATTTATTTATTTATTCAATTATATCATAAAGACTCATAGATATTTATCTTATTTGGGGTTATAAGCCAATGCAATAGTTATTTCTTTCATCGCTCAAATAGTTCGAGCATCCGACATGGAGGCTTTGTTATGAACGTTTTTATTGTGAAAGTTTTTACCCGTTACAGAAGAGCTGGACAGATAGTATAAAGAAAACCTGCCCTCCCTCTGCCTGCATTCAGCACTTCTTAGCATTTGACCATATTTGCTTGCTTTCTCTCTCTCTTTCCCCCGCCCCTCTCTTTCAGTGTTTTCACAAATGTACCATCTGTTTTTTGTGGTTTGTTTTTCTTTGAGGTTAATTTGCAGTTAATCTGTCCCTGTCACCAGGGGTTGATGGTAAAATGCTCTTTGACCCCTGGAGACTGTACCTGGCTGTCCTGTTCAGACCCCAGGTTTGTTCTTCACTGTGCTCCATGATTTTTTTAACAGCTTTATTGAGATATAATTCGCCTACTATACATTTAAAGTACACAATTCAGTGGTTTTTAATATTTTCACAGATAGGTACAACCTCACCCCATATTCTTTAGCTATTTATCACCTGCCCTCCTCCCCAATAAGCCCCAGACAACTACAGTCCACCTTCTGTCTCGATAGCTTTGCTTGTTCTGAACATTTCATATAAATGGAACCATAGGCTATGTGGTCTTTTGTCACTGGCTTCCTTCAGCATAAGGCAGTGGTTCTCAAACTTTTTGAAGTCGGGGCACATTTAAAATCCTACAAATAATTGTAGGCACACTATATACAAATTTCTGAGAAATATGTTACAATAGTTAAGTCAAATATTAAAGAAAAAAAATATAAAGTCCGAGAGTGCTTTTATGGTAATTAAACAAAATAAATATGACAAAATTAAATTTATTCTGACATTAAAAAACATTTTTATGTTACATTTTTTTATTTATGCTTTTTAGAATGCATAAAAAAGAGGGGCTAAAAAATAAAAAAAATGACAAAAAAGTTATCTTTTTATATATACAGATACATTCTTAGTAAAATTTAGTAAATTCAGCAGGTCCAGGAGAAAATGTGTTAAGTTTTTTCATTCTTGTGTTTATGAGAAACATGAGCCTGATGTGTCCTAGCGATTTCTTCAATGTTTGGGCATATATTTGAAAGGCTAACACTCATTTCCTCATCAATACACTGAAGAATTCCTCTTTTTACTCTTAATTGTGTTGAGTGCAGAAAACCCCCACCATACATATCATCTTAACTTTACCCCAAACAAAGGATAGAAGAAACTTGCCTTCAGTCTTTCCGGGGAACATGGGGGCTAGTGTAAACAATCCAGCACCACAGCTTAACAGCCTTTTGCAACCTAATCAGGCAAGTGAGGTGGAGGGTTGGGCAGACCGTCAGCTTACAGCAAATTTCCCACACCTCTGTCGCCCAAAAATCTAAACTCCAAAAACCCTGTTGGTTTTTTGGTCCCCAACAGGCACATATTTCTCTGGAATATCATAGGGCACACCTGAAAATCTTCTAGGGTGCACCAATGCACCCTGGCACACACTTTGAGAACTACTGGCATAAGGTTTTCAAAGTTTTTCCATGTTATAATATTAATCAGTACTTAGTTCTTTCTTGTGGCTGAATAATATACCATTGTATGGTTTTACCATATTTTGTTTATCCATTCATCAGTTGATGGACATTTGGGCTGTTTCCACCTTTTGGCTATTGTGTATAGTGCTGCTATGAACATTTGTGTGCAAGTTTTTGTTTGAACACTTGTTTTAAATTCTTTTGGGTATATACCCAGGAATGGAGTTGTTGGGTCATATGGTAGTTTTATATTTAACTTTTTGAGGAACCGCCAAACTGTTTTTCACAGTGGCTGCAGCATTTTACATCCATACCAACAATATACAAGTGTTACAGTTTCTCCATAGCTTACCAATGCTTATTAGTTTCCATTTCTTAAGTTATAGCCATCCTAGTGGGTATGAAGTGGTATCTCATTGTGGTTTTGATTTGCAGTTCCCTGACAGCCAATAATGTTGAGCATCTTTTCATCTGCTTTTGGGCATGTGTATATTTTCTTTGGAGAAATGTCTATTGACGTCCTTTGCCCATTTTTTAATGGAGTTGTCTTGTTGAGTTGTAAGAGTTTTTAAATATATGTATTCTAGGTTTTAGACCTTTATCAGATATAGGATTTGCAAATATTTTTTCCCATTCTGTGCATCATCTTTTCACCTTGTTAATATCATTTGGTTTAGTTTTAATGTTGATAAAGTCTAATTTATCTATTTTTTCTTTTGTTGCTTATGCTTTTGGTATTATAATCCAAGAAATGACTTCTAAATTTGAGTTATCAAGATTTATCCCTATGTGTTCTTCTAAGAATTTTATGGTTTTAGCTCTTACATTTAGGTTTTTGATCTACTGAGAATCAATTTTTTTAGATGGTGGGATGAAAGGGTTCCAACCTCATTCTTTTGCATGTGGCTCCCCAGCTGTCACAGCTCCATTTGTTGAAAAGACCTTTCTTTCCCCATTGAATGGTCTTGACACCCTTGCTGAAAATCAGTTAATTAGCAATGTATGGGTTTATTTCTCGTCTTTCAATTCCGTTCTAGTGCACAGGTCTTGAGTATCATCTAGGAACAAGGTTTGTCCTGCTGTCTGGAAGCATTTGGTTCAGTAAGAGAGGTCAGACACATTCATAAACCACCAGAAACTAGGAGGTTGTAGGAAGAGATAAAGAGTAAGTGTTGGCCCTGGCTGGTTTGCTCAGTGGATAGGGCATCAGCCTGGCATGCAGATGTCCTGGGTTCCATTCCCAGTCAGGGCACACATGAGAAGCTTATCTGCTTCTCTTCCCTTTTTTCTCCCCTTCCTCTCCCTCTTCCCCTCTCGTAGCCAGTGGCTCAGTTGGATCTAGCATCGTCCCCAGGCACTGAGGATAGCTCAGTTGATTTGAGCACTGGCTCCAGACAGGGTTGCCAGGTGGATCCTGGTCAGGGCGCATGTGGGAGTCTATCTATCTCCTCTCATTAAAAAAACAATGTGTAAGTGTTTTGCCAGGGTGGAAGCAGTGCTTCAGGCTAGCGCAAAGGGTGTGTAGTGGGGAGGTGGTGAGGCAGGGGGGCTTCCTGGGGGAGTCATGGGCTTGAACACAGAGGATAATGCCACATGTTTCTGTTTGTCTGGAGACAAGTTTGCCAAAGTAGAATAGACCCTGTAGATGTCTATGAAATTCTAGGTGAGGATGCTGGGCTTGATATGGAAGTGTCTGAGCAGAGCTGGGCCTTTGGAGTGCTCGTCTGGTGACAGGGTAGACTGGGTCTGGACGGGAGACATGGAGGCAGGGGAATCACTTAGGGTAGCAGGGTGACTGAGGTCAGGGGAGCTCCTGGGTCAGGTAGTGGGAATGGTGAGGAGCAGGGACATCAGAGACCTGTGCCTTCGTGCCTTCATGGACATACGGTGGGACACAGCAGCACCTGAGGCAGGGTAGTGGAGGCCTCTGTCTCCCATATCATGGCCTCGCACCTCTAATTCCTGGAAACTGATGCCAGCCCACTTCCTCTGCAGTCCCTCAAGGCTGCTCCAGCCCAGGTGACTCTGAGCCTTTTCAGAACTTCCAGTTGGCCAGCTCCTGCATGTCTCAGTTTCTGTGAACTCCTGTCACACTCCTGAGTTCCGGGAGCGCTGTGGATGCTTGGAGAATACCCCCTGGGCTGTTGCTTTCATTGGATGCCAACTGCTGAAGCCAGGGCTCCTTGGAGGCAGAGAGGGTGATAGAAAATGCCTGAACTCAGCTCAGTCAGTTGAGTGACACTGAGTGCCAGGTGTCAGCTGTGTGGCCTTGAGGGAGTGGCTCTGCCTCCCAAAAATTGGGCCTGAGCCCCTTCTCTGGAAGAGAGGGTGGTCATTCCATCCATTCCTGGGGAGTGTGACAGACTTGACGTTGTCAACCCAGGGTGAGCACTTGGCAGGTGGGCAGTGCCCTGTAAAGCTGGCTGCTGTCCCTTCCCAGTTTTGCTCAGGGCCCAGCTGGGCATGTTTTAGTTTGTGGGCTCTTTCTAAGAGCTTTGAAAACTGCTGGCAACATGCTGGTGGTTCGGTTTGGCTTCTCCCCTGCTCATCTTTGTGCCATGCCATGTTCCGGGGTGATTCCCTCTGGCATTCTCAGGTAACCCCCCCACCCCAACCATAGCTTGAGTCCTCAGCAGTCCCCACTATAGTAGTTTGTGGTGGGTACCCCCTCTTGTTTGGGGTCTTAGCCTCTGCTAGCAGAACAGGAAATGTACAGAGAAGTGGACAGCTGGCCCCCAGGCAGCGGGTCCTTAATCTTGGAGTCGAAACAGGGAAACATCTGTTTGTGTTTCCATGAACAAGCTGGGACAGCTGGCCCACAGATAGCGGGCTTGGTCAGCTGGGGGTTGCCTGGGCTGCTGGCTTTGAGCAAACAGCCAGGGCCAGGGTCCCTGCCTCAGCCCCACTGAAGCGGGCAGAAGAAGGATGAAGTCCGTGGCAGAGCCCTACAGAGCCACCTGAGGGCCGGTGTCCCGGTGGGGCTGTGCGGGGGCCACTGCGGGAGCCAGCTGTGTAGGACACTGCTCCTGGGGACCCGGAGGACTGCCCCTGTCAGCATACCTGAGGAGTGGGACTTGATGAAGCAGGTGAGAGGGGTGGGTCTATTTTCCTTCCAGAGGTTTCTCTGCTTCATAGAGATGTTTCTCTTGGGCTCCTCCATCAAGCAGCTCACAAGTGTGATCTAAAATCAGATTTTCTTTGCAAAACTCCTGTTTGCCTAGGACGTTCCAGGTACACACAGATTGCCTGCATGGAAGCGGGGCTGCATTTCTGCCCTAAAAGACAAACAGCATTAACACCCCTCACTGCATGTCCCACGCCAGATGCCTGGCAGCTCCTGGCAGATATTTCCTGGGCAGAGAATCCCTGGGGCATGGACACCTGCTTACCCTGAAGGTTGATAACCTTTCTGTCAAGTTCTTACTCCATCTCCTGTTGTTTCTTTTTGTGCTGTCAAGCCCTCTTTTTGACAATCTGGGGAATCCTATGGAACCTTTCTCAAAATAATGGTTATATAGTCCTGACCAGGCGGTGGCACAGTGGATAGAGCGTCAGACTGGGATGTGGAGGACCCAGGTTCGAGACCCCAAGGTCGCCAGCTTGAGCGCAGGCTCATCTGGTCTGAGCAAGGTTCATCAGCTTGAGCCCAAGGTCACTAGCTCAAGCAAGGGGTCACTCGGTCTGCTGTAGCCCCCCAGTCAAGGCACATATGAGAAATCAATCAATGAACAACTAAGGAGCCACAACGAAGAATTGATGTTTCTCATCTCTCTCCCTTCCTGTCTGTTTCTCTCTCTGACTCTCTTTGTCTCTGCCACAAAACAAACAAACAAAATAAATAAATAAAATAATGGTTATAAAAGGTACAAACAAGTTCCAAAGGAAACAAATTATATTGGCTTACAGTTATCAGAATATTTTTTAAAAAATAAATTTTGGATATAGCAGTCTGTGTGCTTCTTCACTGAAGCATTACATGAACAGCCTTGTGAAAGATCTAATAACTATTAGAATTTAAAAGTAGTGATGAGCATTAATAATATTTCAGCATATCTGCAGCTCTGTATTGTGGTACAAAAATAGCTGAGAGTTTATCGATGACCCAGGCACAGGTACTAATAATACTGTGGTGTACTGCTGATATTCATAAATAAAGGAAATAGAAAATTTCAGTTGTAGGTTAATGAAAATAAAGCTATAATTTGTTCCTATCCAAGTCCACAGCCTGCCTGTTAAGAACTCCCAAGACAAACAATGACCAAAGGAGATCATTTTCCTGAATCCTCCTCCTGCATCAATCCGGGTAGCTCCCTGTCTCAGCTTTGGACCCCTGGTCTGGTCCTCAGCACCCCAGGAGCCGCGGGGGCGCTTTAGAACAGCTTAAACATCCATGCACACATACTAAGGGGTCCGTTGTGCCTGCTGTTTCCACCCCCAAGGCAAGGCTTGGGATTCTGTTTTTCCCATGTAGAGTGGAGTGAAATATGTCCCCCAAAAGGGTATATTGAAGTCCTAGCCCCAAGAACCTCAGCATGTGACCTCATTTGGAGATAGCAGCACTGCAGATGTAATTAGTTTAGATGAGGTCATACTGGTATCTCCTTTAGTCTCAATCCAATATGACAAACGTCATTATAAGAAGATAGACGTAGAGGGAAGATGGCCATGTGAGGATAAGAGATACGAAGAGGTGGCCATGTGGAGACGCAGAGGGAGGGATGCCTGGAAGATGAAGACAGAGATTGGAAGCTGAGGGGCGCCCAGGATGCCGCAAACACCAGAGGCTGAGAGAGGGGTGTGGGAGAGGTACTTCCCTAGACCCTCCAGAGAGAACCCTGCCCTGCTGACATCTCTGTTTTAAACTTCTAGGCTCTAGAAGTCTTAAGCTTCCCAGCTTATGGTAATTTGTTACCCAGGCCCTGGCAGACTAACACCATGTGTCTGATGGGAACATTCTGGGCCCTGCAGCCAGCCTGGGAGGCTTCCCTCCTTCTCGTGTGTTCCAGGGTAGACTCTGGCCCAAGGGGTCTAGTTACTCTGTAGCAGTGGTTGATAGAATCACTTGGAGTCCCGTCCGAAAGACCAGTAGAACAGGCTTTAATGAAAGGAAATCTGCCCGGCTGTCTTGTAAGGGGGAGCAGCCCCTGGTTCTCTAATAGGTAGGGTTAAATAGGGGATTTGAGGGTGGGGGCTGGTAATGATTAAAGAAGAATGTCTCTTTCAGTGATTTATGTAAGATTAACCATAAATAAGCCAGGGGACCTTCCATACACGGGTTAGTCACCCAGATGCCTGGTGGAAGGTGATCTGGAACATCTACAGCTAGTGCTCAACTTACGGCCACTATTGGTTCCGACAGACCGGTTGTAACATGATTTGGTCATAAGTTGAGTAGGCTATCTGTACAGTACTGTGAAATGATGTTATAAAAATATTTAAGTCATATTTTATCATAATTTTCTTTCATTATTGTTATATATTATAATTTTCTTTGTTCATTTTATGCCATTTGTATCATCTCTACACCATTTTGTTTCTTATTTTTACATTCGTCGGGTTTAAGTAAAACACTGCATTACCAGTACAACTGGTTTAATATTTGCAAAACATACAAAATACAGGTACATACAAAAATACAGATGTAAAAAATACCATATGAAACACTTTCCCAATTGCAAAACATATCAAAATATATAAACATGTATGAAACATTTTATTGGCTGCTGGTGCTTGGTTGTGGATCGTTGATGTCGTCATCTGAGGCAGCAGTTCCTTTTGGTAGACATCTTGGGAGGGGTTTGATGAAAAATATCCAAGACACAAAACACAAATTGCTGTACCGATTCTGGGATAACAGTTGAAATGGTGCACGCGGAGATGGTAGCGCTGCCAGAGGCTGGTCCACATTGTCGTACGCCCAGCTGGGCAATACTTGTGCTTCCAGACACGGAGCAGTCATGGCTAGCTCTTGTGGTCGTAAAGTCGAATGGTCATAAGTTGCATAAGTCGTAAGTCGATCAATACCTCTAGTTTGTCAGTGTCCCTTTGTTCACTTAAGGGAGGAGGGGGTCATGGCCCCCACCTGCAACCCTATCATTGGCGGGATTCGGCCAGTTTGCACCAGCTCGGCAGAACCAATACCTAATTTTTTGTTGAGTTCAGTGAACCAGTTGTTAAAATGGCACTTGTAATCCGGGTTCTCTCTTAGGTGGGCACCTGGGCAGCCGCCCAATGTGGAAATCACAAATTTACATTCCTTACTCTTTTTTAATGTTCATCTGCGCAACAGTGTATTCTAAGCTCCCGTAGTGATGTTCATTCCATTCCATAGGTGAAAAAAATTGCAAGTGAGGACAACAATCAAGAAGCAATATGGAAATATCTTAAATAAATAACAGTTTTATTGGGTTTTTTTTTGTCAGGTATTATGTAATATTTTAAAACTCTTTCTTATAATCTGAAAGGCAGAAACCATGGGCTGAACCAAAAACACGAGGCTAGTATGTTCCAAAAGGAAATTTTATTTTAAAAGTCTCTGGGTGCCGGAAGGCTGAGACCAACAAAGGCTGTCAGTCCCAAGCTGCAGGAGGGAGCAGTACATACAGGGTCTGGGGCGGATTAGCATATCTTGGTTTATGGCCTTGGTCACTGACTTGACAATAAGCAGGAGGAGGGGGATTCAGCTGCAGAGACATCTACTCCGCAAGGTCTTCTGCTGTAGCACAGGCCTAATCAGCACGGTTCTAGCTGCCGCCCTTGGTAAATCTTCAAGACAGCTGGGTCCTGGCCCCCCTGGGCCTGTGGCTAAGGTGTTACAAACAACTATTGTGATTTAAACTCCCCTAGTTGTCAGGTCCCTCCCCAATGTAAGCTTTTTCAGACATTCCTGCAAAGGTAAACTTTTTCCTACATTTCAAAGTAAAGGCCAGGAAGCCATTAAGAGAGAGAATAGCAAGCAAATTAACTACAACTCACAGTGGGGGATGAGAATGTTCTGTTCCAGCACTTCCTCCTCCTTCAGGCCTGCACTGTTTTTGGGATGGCAGCTGAGTAGCCATTTTATCTATCATAATATCATAATCTAGTTTTGTGTACCTCTTTTATTGTTCTTATTTAAAATATTAAATGCATGAAATAATAAACTACCTTTCGGTATATTGTTTTTTAATACTTAAAATGCTCATTAGGGCAGAGAACTGGCTGTTAAATTATTTGAATCCCACCACTGCCCTGTGTAGCCTCAGCTCTGAGATTGCCTTGATATAGGACCCCTCCCTGCCGTTTCAGGCCTTTCAGTGATAAGAAAATTACACTGTGCCTCTGGGTCACGTAGGCAGAGCCTCTGGCTCACGTAGGCAGAGCCTCTGGCTGTTGAGATTGGAGGGCTGGCACTTGAAGCGAGAGGGGGAAGAGCGGGATGCTTTGCATCTCACCTCAGTTGGAGGCTTTGCAGAGCACTTCTGACCAAAAGGCAGGCAGGGTCCACTGGAATGGGTGTTTTAGGTAAGGATTTACTTTCCTGGGAAGAAGATCCCGCAGTGGTAAGTGAGGCCTCCTAGCTGTGCACCACGTGAAGTCTTCTGGAGGTACAAAACACTACCCTTGCTCACCCTGTGGCGAGCTGAGATGCCAGGCACGTGCCTGGTGCAGAGTCAATACTCAGTGCATGTTTGTTGAATGAATGAGGGTAATGAAGCCAACAGCGGCTGCTGCTTGTCCTTTTGAGGACAGCAGCAGATGCTTAGCTCTGTGACTTAGCAGGGATGTGCCACAAAATGGACCACAGGGTGTACAGGATTGCCTGCTTCTCAAAGGGCACAGCCTGGAAGTTTTAGAGCGCCCCACCCAAGAGGAGGCCTCTGAGCAGGCGGCCGAGGACAGGTAGGGTGTTGTTTGTTTAACTTTTGCTAAATCCTCCTTACAAAAGAATCACTGGCATGAGCATACCCATAATTCCAAACCCTACTCCTTTAATGCATGAACTCTGCATTTTTCACTTAGGTGTTTGTGCTGTGCTACCATTTGGTTCCACTTCTTGCTCCTAGTCTTGCTGTAACCCTTTCCTGGTCACTTGCCATTTTGATATTGACTGCGTCCGGTTGTGCTCTTGTTGACCACTCCTCATATTGGAGTCCTTTCTAGATTCTCCGTGGTTTTACTCTGTGGAAACCACTTTGCGGAGGCAGGTGCCACAGGCGAAGCCTGTTCCGTGGACTGCCCTGTGTGTGGCAGGAGGAAGATTAAGGAAGGGGATCTCACACTGCAGGGTCTGAAAGTCCAGGCTGGGGTGGCTGGGCATCATTATTCCATGGGTGGCGGTGAACTCTTGAAGGTCGGTAAATGTGTACTAGACACCTGCCATGTTTTGGGGACATGCTAGCTCAGGGACATCAAAATGCACCCTGAGAGCTGCCGCCTTCATAGGGGTAACAGCTGCAAAGTCCCCCTGTGATACAAAGCGGAATGAAATGCTGGGGTGAGGCAATGGGGTTGATTTGGAATGTGCCTTGAGGGGGAGGAGCTAGAGAATTCTCAGAGGAAGGTTGCTGGGCCTCTGTAGGTAGACAGTGTGCAGGCAAAGTGTTTCACGGAACAAGTTCCAGGGGCAGGGCTGAGCAGCCAGAGCACCTCTGGGTTCCTGGTGAGTGGGGCATGAGTTTTGTGGAATGTGATAGCAGGTAAGACTGTAAGGCTAGTTTGGGCCTGATCATGGATGACCTAGACTGCTATTATTATTATTATTATTGATTTTTGAGAGAAGGGGAGGGAGAGAAACATTGATTTGTTGTCCCACTTATTTATGCATTCATTTGTTAATTCCTACATGAGCCCTGACCAGGAATCAAGCCCACAACCTTAGTGCATCAGGACGACACTCATAACTGAGCTACTGGGCCAAGGCGAGCCATTGAAGGTTTTTAAGCAAGGATTTTAAAGCATGGCCTGACTTAGTCTTTAAGGATAACCTTTCTGGCTGCAAGTGAAGGGAGTGAGGTGAGCCCCAGGAGGTCCAAAAGCCGATTGGGAAGCTTTTGCCACAGTCTAGGCAGGAGTGGAGGAGAATTAGACTGGGAAGAGAGGTAAGAGTCATTGAAAGAATCAGATCTGGCAGGATGGCTGCTGACAGGGTGAGTTCCAGCCACTTTGTCAGGCAGTAGCTCCTCTCATCACCTGAATCCCCTGGAGCCCTGCCTCGTGAGTACCCAGCCCCGGACAGGACAGGCAGGGAGGTGCTTTCGGTTTCCGACAGGCCTCCAGGCTTCCTATCTGAGTCTTTCATCCTCCCAGCACTGGTGACAGGTGGAGGAAATGTTGATGTCTCAGCTCACCTTAACTTGCTGCTATTACCATGTTTCCTGTATCATAGTAACAGCAGAAGTCAGGGCTGTTGCTAAGGGTTCCCTGGAATATTAATACCTGGGCATAGAACTAACAGCTCTTACAGGTGTCTGAAGAGGCCTTGGAAAGCACTGGCTTGGTGGCAAGTATTCTCTTATATTCGTCCCTGCTTTTTCTCCCTCCTTTAGACCTCATCACCTCCCCACCACCAGGCCCCGTACAGCTAGCAGTCTGGGATGGAAGCTTGGCAGTAGCGGGCATGTGAGCGTGCAGCTGCTCTCCCCTCCCACACCCTGGGCAGGCATTAAAGGGTCACTGCAGCCTTCCCTGCAGAGACTGAATGCAGGCTCCAAACCCTCTCCAGTGTGGTCCTCTGGGCTGCAGCTCCGGCTTGGCCCTGGGGTGAAACCTCTTTTCCATCCCTGCACTGGCTACCTGAGAAGGCTCCAGGCCCTTCCCCAGACCCCTCAGCTCAGGGCTCTTGCTCTGGCACATAAGTAGTGGGTGGAAAGCAGAGTGGGTTTTGCTTGCCTCCTAGGTCTCCTGTTTGCTTCCCCATCTGGTCTTTTGGCCTCTCCACTGCTCACAAGTTTGGCAGTCAAGCTCCAAACAGCTCTGAGACGGGGTTTGGCCAGATAATGAAGGTCAGGGTTGGGGTTTTATTTACCAGTGCCATTTGTATGAGTTACATGTTGTTGTGATAATGCTGTGTAACAACTACCCCCAAACTTAGTGATTTGCAACATTTATTTATTGCTCCTAAGTCTCTGGGTTCACTGATGCTCTTGGCTAGACTGCATATGTTGTTCATCAGGGCTTGGCAGCTCAGAGGAAACCTCTAGCACTTGGCGAAAGGGTGCACTTTTGTCCTCTTGCTGTCCTGCACTTGCTGGTGACTCGTGTTTGCCTTTGTACAAGGTGTCCCCTCCTAGAACCTGCGGTTTCCTTCAGCCCTTCCATTCTGCCTGCCTTTTTCCCTCCATCCTCCCTATATCATTTCTTCTCTTCCCAGGGGTCGTCCATCCACACTATGGCCTGTGGGGGAGAGGGCCCATCAGCTCAGTTGCACCAGGGAGTTTCCCTGAAATAAAGTCAAGGACATGGAACATGCCAGGGCCTAAAGGTGGGAGAGATAACCACACCAGGGAAAAGATGTGGGTGAAAAGGAGCTGTCCTTGCTGGGACATTGCCTCTGTCCCTGTCCTGGCCCTGGTAGGTGGGGCAGAGACCCTGGGGTGTGTGTAACCCTTCTCTAAGGGCAGGTGATATGGTCCTCTGGGTATCTTTTTCGAAGTCTAATACATCTTAGAGACTGCGCGAGCTGTTAGTGTTATCCACACTCTATTTTAAAGTAGGTGTAAGGTTTCAAGGGTTGGGTGTCAAACAGCAGTGTGTTCCTGGATTAGTTGCAACGTCGAGTTCACAGGGCTCCGCTCTCAGTTCACCATCACTGTAAGCCTGGTATTTCTCACCACATCCTCTTCTCACCTGCCTGGGCACATACATGAGTTTTTTGCACGGTTATACACAAATATATGTTTTCTTTGTTGAATGACATCATTTTTTTTTTAATAATGTTGGCAGTTTTTTTTAAAATATTTTATTTATTCATTTTTTTGAGAGAGGGGGGACAGAGAGAGAGAGAGAGAGAGAAGGGGGAGGAGCAGGAAGCATCAACTCCCATATGTGCCTTGACCAGGCAAGCCCAAGGTTTTGAACCGGCAACCTCAGTGTTCCAGGTTGACGCTTTATCCCACTGCGCCACCACAGGTCAGGCCCAATGACATCATTTTCTGCCCACATTTCAGGGACGAACACATTCCGTTGTGTACAGGCCATGTCAGATTCTGTTGTGTGCACTCGGATCTTCTGCAGGGACTGGGCGTGTGGGTTGTTTCCAGTTCTCTGCTGTTGAACATGCTGCAGCTGTGAATGCCCGCAGGCTATTCTGATGTGCTCCTAACAGAACGTGGTTGTGGGGCTGAGTCTATATCGTGGGGATCCGTGGCTGGGCACATCCACTGTGCCCTATAGCCCCCTGCGGGTGTTAGATGACCTGTGCCCTTTGGGTTATCTGCCCATCTGGCCTGAAGCAAAAGCCACCCCCTTGGAATATGGCAAAGAGTTCCTTGATTACAGTTTCCCCAGCCCCTCATCTGAGGAGGAAGCGGCCCCTGTGGCTGTGTAAGATCTGCAGTGAGCAGAGAGGGGTAGGGTGCCCAGGACGACTGGGTAGGGGTGCTGGGGCCTGATCTGGGCCCTCCCCATTTGGGGAAGTTCATGTTGTCACTGGGAGGGACTTATCTGAAGGTCGAGGAGGACCTACTGAGCAGTGACCAGGGAGAAGGGTGGAGGGGTCAGCTGCTGGCTTGCCCATTTTCACAGTGCAGAGGTGGCAGTGGGCCCTGGTTCTGGTACGCCTGGAGTCTTTGGTTTCAGTGGGAAGCCCCTCACACTCAGTATAGGTCATGTGGCATGGCGGGAGGTCTATAATTATGGCTGCTCCGGGTTGAGTGTTTATTATGAGCCTGCCACTGCGCATAGTTATCTACATGTATGAGTTCATTTCATCCTTTCACAACCCCCTATGTGGGTGCTATTAGTATCCCCTTCTGATGGGGTAGGGGACACTCGGGAGGTTCACTAACTCAGGGGCACCGAGTTATGGTTCATGCCCGAGCTGGTTCATGCGGGAGCCAGAAATAAATGCAGCTGTGCTGTGCTGTGATGATGCTACCCCAAAGTCCCTTCCAGTGTTAAGGTTCTATAATCCTACCTCTGACCCCATTTTAGGGGAAGAATTCGAGGTTCAGTGAGGCAGAAACAGGTGGGGTGCTTAAACCAGCATCTCCTAACCCCAAATCCAGGGCTTTCGTCACGGTACCAGGATCTGAAGTGGGGCCACACCATAGGACGTTGGCAGGCAGCTTCCAGGGAGGGTCATGGGACAGGGAGGGCGGGAACCGAATGAGCCCAGCAGAGGGAACATGGGAACATGCCCCTGCTTTTCCAGATGTGGATTTTTTTATTTTTTATTTTTTACTTACTTTGTTTGACACTTGGTATGTGCTTTTAATCTGAGAATCCATAAAATGTCTTCAGTTATGGAAACTTCGCAGCCAGGCTGTCCTGGAGTATTGCTGTCCTGCCATTTTATGTCACCACTTCTGCAAATCCTGTTGGTCACTTTGTAGAGCCTCTCAGTCCATCCCCCATGGCTCCCAGCTGCTCGTGTTTATTTCTTTATTTTTCTGGGTAAACTGTTCAGTACTGTCTT